>NC_133203.1:51137244-51184744 GCF_958299795.1 Porites lutea
GTCTTTCCGATAAGCTGCAGAGGCTCCAAAATCGTGCAGCCCGTATTCTAATGTCCGCTAATTCTGATTGTAATGTGGACGATTTGTTCCTGGCACTGGGTTGGCGTAATCTTAAACACCAAAGACAAGTATCGACGGCTATTATGATGTATAAAACCGTACATGGGATGACTCCCGACTATCTAACATCTAACTTTGTATCTCGTGACGAAATAACTTCTTATCGATTGAGGAATACTGAAAATAAATTAGTCCTTCCACTGCCCCGTACCAATTATTTAAAGAAAAGTTTCTCCTATAGCGGAGCTAAGCTGTGGAACAGCCTATCCCATGATTTAAGATCTGCAGATTCTTTACATGATTTTAAACGCAAACTGTGTCGCAACAGTTTTGAATGAGATCACACATTAATACAGTTTTACACGGCATCCTTGAAAAGCAGCTTTTATTTGTAAATAGTTAGGTAGTTAAAATTTTATGAATATATTTTTAATCAGAGTTAGTTTAGTTAGGTATAATAGATCTTAGATTTTTTGTACATGCTGAAGGAATTTTAACCATGTTTAAATAAAGTTATCTACTCTACTCTACTCTACACTAGCCCCGGGCTATCGAAAACTACTTTCTTTGCACGCTGCAGGAAGGATACTCCCTTTGGAATTAAGTGGCCGGAAACACTTATCTGTGCTCTAGGGACATCTTTTTCATACAATTTTAAACTTTGCGAGTGGGAAAACTTCACCCCTAAAAAAAAAAACTTAAAACACTTTTTAATGTTTGGTCACAACGCGACCTTTCGGTAAATGGTAGAATAACAATAGCTAAAACACTGGGGTTGTCAAAACTGCTTTTCTCGAGCACCTGCATTAATTTGCACACAGGGACTGCGGAGGGGGAGGGGCTGGTAGGGCTATAGCCCAACCACTTTTTTGCTGGGATTTATTTTTTAGGGCTCTAGTTGACATGGAAAAAATTACCCGTGGAATTATTGGACTTTTCCCTAAAAGATGGACGGTTACAGCCAGTTGTTCTCGACGAATTCTTGACAACTATGCAGTTCTTATGGAACAGTGGGATGTTTGCTTGTCCGAACGATTACAACCCGATGTGCGTGCAAGGATAATAGGATGTAAGACCTAAATAGAACGATTTGACTTTTTCTTTGGTTTGCATCTTGGAGGGCGGCTTCATTCCCACACCAATAATCTATCTAAGGATCTTCAGGGTACTGACTGGAGGTTGGTGCTGGTGCACCAAGCTACCCCCAAACTGCCAAATAGAAGGGTCTATTATGAGGCTATTGATCTTATCGTCCTATCTCTGATCAGGAAAGCTTCAGCTCCTATGCCCAGATGGATACCCTCTTGGTTAAAGCTGGTAATAGTGACCACTATGAGGCAGAGTTCAAGTTTCTTGAAGCATCATACAGAGAAGATGTTGATACAGGGGTGCTACCTGGGCATGCAACTGATTAGATGGCTGTCAGTGTGTTTTGACGAAATCCTGTTGGCAGTGTCAAAGTTTCCAGAACCAGAAAAGAAGCTAATTCAGAAAGCCCAAACTATCTGTAAGCAGCCTGCTGTAAATCCTGCAACCAGATGCAGTACTACTGGTGAGCGTTCGCTCTCATCTACAGTCTGAAGACGTGGCTTCCATCCAGGATGGGTGACCTAGCTAGCAGTGTTGAATGGTCACAAGCAGAGAACAGACAGTGTCTCTATAGCTACACAGGAGTTTGTTTCCCACAATAAGAATCGCAAGAGAAGCTTCGGCACTTCAGTAGGAGGTTTATTTAACATATTGCCTATATTGGATAGTATAACACGTGTGGACGTTTATGTTATATTTGTTGTGGTGGCAAATAAGATGGCGAGCAAATGCACGGTAAATGGCGAAACACCGCCAGATTTTTTAGCCCTACCACCTTATAATGGTCTCCGCAGTCCCTGGTACACCTGCTCATGTTATAGATAAGGTGAATAGACTGATTGTTAATTTTTTCTGGATCGATAGAGGAAAGAAGCCAAAAATTAAGAGTGACACCCTTATAGGTTCAAAAGATCAAGGAAAGAGACACATTTTTACTCAGAGATTCGAACAGAAGACCCCTAACATCGACCTGTTTTTTAATTTTGTTAAAGGCAAGCTAATTGTACATAAATGTATATTCCAATCCAAAGGGCTAATTAACAAGTTTCACTCTCTATGGAAACCTCTCCTGTGCTTACTATAAGTTTTAATTATATAACCACCATGGCTCTTTTGTGTAAATTAGTGTAATTTATTTAATTATTTATTCAATGTTTTGTTTTGTAATACTTTGTAATGTTTGCAATAAAGTGTTGAAGCATTTTAAAAAAAAACATGTAATTAAAGAAAAGTATTTTTAGTGAGACTTTCTGCAAGTACTATATTTATCAACACTGGAATTGTCATATAAATTGGGTAATTATGTTGATATATGTGGCCACTTAGGTGGAACAGAAGGTTTATTTATTACTTGTAAAAATGACCTCTTATTCCACCTCAGTACACCTTGGGGACACCTTTACAACCTAGCTGGCTTGGCTGTGAAGTTTCAAGCATTTATTTATGCTAGTTCGTTGGCTCAGCCTGAAATAGTCCCAAGCAATTTAGAAAGATGTTCCCCATGCATCAAATTCACTTCATTTCCCTGAAAATGATAACAATCCCATACTATATTTACAGGAGGATTCTAATCTTGCTTACAGTAAAACTTAGATGGGTCATCTTGCATAATTTGGGCACCCCTAGGCCAAGCATCAGTCTACATTATTGGCTTAAGAAAGCTGACTGCAAATGAAGAATCCTCCAAGTATTAGTAAAGTATCGGCCGAATGTTGGTGGTCTATTGATTGAGATGTCAACCAATTATCAGTAAACAGACCGACCAACACTATCAGCCGATATGTCAGTCAACATGTCGGCCAACTGCCGGTCAACTATTGGGCAACATATCAGCCAACATATTGACAGACACTGGGCCAACTGATGTCGACTGACATATTGACTGATAGTCGGCTGACATGTCAACTTGTAGTCCACTCGACATGTCGAGTGTAGGCCAATGTGTCCACCCATATGTTGACCGAGTATCCGCCAATAAAGTTGACCGATGCTCTGCTGGGGTGCCCAAATCACACAATATCCACTTACACTACCAGCAGTCTCTCTTTTTACTACATGTAAGTCTGTTGAGTCTGTTGAGACAAGGAAGAAAAATGGCCACAATTAGTGCCCCAGGATCAGCTTTTTTCAAGGTCACCAGACAACATAAAAAACTTTTGTGATTTAAAAATTAAATTACTGCGGCTGCCAAACTAAAGCAGCCAAATTTTTGCTCTGGGAAGTACTGTAACAGGGTGCCAATGGGGTTAACTGCTTAATGTATAAAGGCCTCTTTTCTCTATCGTAAGCATATAAATTACAAAATATTTACTGACAAGGGTATAAAAACAGGTGATTTTTTAAGCGTATATGGAGCGGAGTAGACCCAAAAAGTTAGAAATTGATACAAAAAGATGAAGACTTTCTAAAATAAAAAGACAATATGGTGAGATAGAATGATAGAAATGAATACTATTTTGTCAATGTTCACTCCACTTCAATCAGTTAGCTGACGTATATGTGACTTGCTCTTTGCTGCAACATTGTGTTAGAGCCTGCATTTGAACTGCCGGCACTTGTGTCTCTCAATTCCAATTAGATGGGAATGCGGCTGCAGTTAACCTTGTCTTGATACAACCCATTCAGCTTTCTGGTGTAAATCACATTGTTCTTAGTCTAACTAGTATTTTTCAAGCACAATTTCCATAAGAAAACAAAGGAGGTTTGTATCCAGACAAGGTCAACCTTAGCCTCACATTCACTCGAAGGCTAGGTTATAAAGCCCACAACTGTAAAATGGTTTATAGTCCCAGTGTCCTCATTCTTTACTTGCATGATCTTTCAAATGTGGTGTGACTGTCTATAATTCAGCATAATAGGGCTCAGTGAAGTCTAATTTGGCCTGTAAACTCATGAATGATAAAACAAAATCAGATGACTGCATAGCGGGAGTCAGGAGTCCACTCCCTGACAAGTATACCGTAAATCCTCTATTAAGCCCCCTGGGGGGCTTATTTTTTCCAAGCACTTTTGAGGGGTGGCTTAATAGAGAGGGGGGGGCTTAAAAGAGAGGGGGGGCTTATTTAATTTAGCAAAATGCATCACCTGTAGGAAAAATACCGTGGTATGAGACAGAGTAGACTTACGCGTTGTACAATTAAAGTCACTGTCAAAACTATTAAATTTTATTTCACTTGTGGGAGCCTAAAAGTAACAAAAACAAAATTCTTATTCTTCAAAAATGTTCTCCACAGAGAACTAGAGCGCAAAGTTTGAGAAAGTTAAGCGTATAAAGTTGGAGGTCGTGCGGCCAAAGACCAAAAACGATATGAACTTTCAGCCTGAATAAACCATAACTGATCAGTCCACGTTAATCATCAATTTTCTTTGTGAAGAATAAAGATTGGGGGAGGGGGAGGGAAGGGGCTTAATAGAGAGGGGGGGGCTTATTAACTTTCCTCCTCTGAAAAGGGGGGCTTATTGGAGAGGGGGTCTTATTTGAGAGGGGGGGCTAAATAGAGGATTTACAGTAATTAGCTATTGTCAATTGGGCAAAAAGTTTTATTACCAATTTTTAGTTCCCTTGCCTTACCTTGAGCTCATTCAATAGAGTGTGTGCGATGGCGCATACTGTCCAATTACTCACGCATGACATGTACTTTCCTATTACATGTCCAATTAATGCTGTCATAACCATCACAATTTTCTCAAATTTGATTGGTGCATTTCACTAATCATTGTGTAGGGTTGCAATCAGACAGTAGGCTGTAATTGGATACCTGTAACCGGCCAGTTACATTAGCCAATGCACTCAGCTAAATCCACCAATCACAGAAGTTATCACAATAACCATTGCAACAACCACTTACCCTACCAAAACTGGGATTTCCCAAAATGGGCGAATGTACGCCAGTGGTATTTTCCCTAATTTTGGACATTTGGTTTTCAAATGCCCTTTCACCAAAAAAGAATGCATTTATTTTCTCAGAAATTGTAATGGTTATGACTTATGAATAAAGAAATGGGACTCCCACTTCGCCGTCATCGGGTTTTGTTAATCACTCGTATGACTAAAGACCGAATTGGACTCCACTAAGTCCTGTTACCATAACAAATCAGGGCTGCCAATAGCAAATTAGAGTAGAGAGTTTTTTTATAGTTATGATAAGCAGCACAATGTCTGTGTACAGAAATTCAGATGTCATCAAGTGCTTTTAAATGTTCAAGAATTTTATCTACTGAAAGAAGATGAAGAGGAGTATGCTGTCTTCCAGGCTCAACAATGGAAGACAAATCAGGCGTCAGTAAGGCTGGATTTGTAAGAAATAATTTTCTTCACACCGATATGATGACATTGCTGACCAGTACTGGAAAAAAGGGAGAGCGCTTGGGAGTCCAAGGGGAGTGATTATGATTCTTTTGGAAATACCACCCTATAAACGATTTTAACGTCTGCAGGACTCACAACCATGCCAACTAACTAACTTAACGTTTTTTTGCTCAGACTGACTAGTGTTTTTTTTAGCTGTTTACTGTCTACAACTATACCCCAGTGACACCCTCCTGTAAGCGTTTCGTCCCAAGACTGCATTTAAAACCAATAACGAAAATAAATAAGTTGGTGGGGGGGAAACACAGTGTATCATGAGGGATTTGATATTATTTTAAAACACATTTGTACAATATTATGCCTACTGATACCTGTTTAATAATTTGATCGATGAATCGTGGCTACACAGAACAGTAGGATGAATCGCAGAATACATCAAGCAAAGGTACAAAACAATAATGATAGCAATTGTTCAACACCTCTTTCTTCAAAGAGTTCCGAGATCAAGTTCAAGGTCTACTTTCATCTGTTTCACCCATCAGGTCCATCAGCATGAGAACGTTATATTTCAACTCACCTTTTGATATTACGAGGAAGTTACCTTCCCAAAGGATCTACTAAGGTTGGAACGTTCCATACCATATTACACCCCCCATATCAGGCCCCAGCCAGGCCCCGACCTACCATATCAGGCCCCGACCTACCATATCAGGCCCCACGTATATTAAGCTAGGTTTCCCGTAATTCACTTATATTTCGATTTTGTTTCTTTAAAAGTAATAGCCGTTTTCACAAAAGAGGCGGGTTAACTATCCTCCTTGACGGATAAAGGCAGACAGTTAAGGTCAGACAGATTATTAGTCCCAAATTTAATTTAAGTAACCGTTCCGTTTTCACATCAAGACAAATTATTTGTCTGACGCCATTTATCCGAATCATCTGCTCGTCTGTCGTGTGAGCGGCCAATAATAATGTCGAGAATAACAGGGAAATTTTAAAACGTGTTATTATTTTGTTAATAATTGCGGAAATATTGTACCCAAATGTTTAATATTAACAATCTAACTTTCATTGCTTGTAGCAACATATACAGAGTGTCGGGTAAGGACGTGTCAAGGTAAAGCAAACAAAAAAATCAAGGTCAGGGAATTTTCTACAAAGTCGTGAAAATCGCTTATTGGTATGTTCAAAATTATATTTTCCTTGCGCACAAGATCCCGTGTAATTTAGCTCAAAGACTTTGTAAATGAAGACAGGAATATTGATAGTTTGGAATAAAAGGGCCCAAGCAAATTTAAACGTGCATTGTTTACCACTTTTAATCACCACATAACATTACAACACTTTTGTGTCCTTTTCAAACTGTATTCATTGTGTAGCGATGTTCGCTTTTTATTTTCCTGCTTGGAGCAAAGGTCAAATCATTTCTGGTCACGCCCCCAGAAGCTGTAACACTATGGTTTGTTACTACAACGACTTTGTTACAGGACACCACTATTACTCCGCGAACTGTAATAATCGCCGCAAATTGCATTACTAACGCAAGATGCACTAAGAATCGCCCCAAAATGTAATAATCTTTCAACGGAAAATGTAATTCCAACTTTCTAACGCATAATGCATAATTTGTTTCCTTCCCTATCAAACTCAGTTTTTATCCCCGTATATTAATAAAATTCTTTTTTGTAATTTTTTCTTAAATAAATATTGATCTGTAATATCTTGCTTCCCTTTACGTGAAGTGTGTATGATACTTTGTATACTTTTATTGGTCATCAACTGTCAGCTCCATGGACCTAGCATGAAATGGACGACGTTAACCCTTTATTAACATTTCTTGAAATTGACTGAAAATATAAGGATTGTATGTAGAGTACTCCTAGGAATCTTAACCAACAATACACGGAGGCAGCGGCTGCTACAAAATTGTCACTCTATAAGTAAAGCCGCGGCTTTTACAAACTTTTTCTCGCTTTTCCCACTTTCCGCCCGTTCAATTAGTGAAATGTTAGCATACTTTCTTTAAGCTTTGAATGAAAGTAGGCACTTCCTAGCACACGTCATAGTCGTGCAGTAGCGGCAAAAAATGCACGTACAAAGAAGCGTGATACATGACTGTGCATAAAAGTTTTTTTTTTTCCCGCAGTTCCTATTTTCTTTTTTTCTTTCTTCTTTTTTTGGCAGTTGTCATTGCCCTCCCAGTTGTCGTTGCTTAAGCTCCCTGATAGTAAGTACAATTAAACCTAACTACTCCAAGTCCGCCAACGGATCATCCCAAATTCCGGATACACTAGCACAAAATGGTGTGCAGAACCCGGGGTGTCCAGCATCGTCTGAGTCTGAATAAAATCTCAAAGACCCTCGTTTCCCTCCGATTTGCGAGAACCCTGCGGTGTCTTTGTAGAGTCTGTTACATCCCAAGCCATACATTACGTAGTATTTCTTTTTAAAATTCTCTGAGGCGGTTGTCCAATCATGGACTGTATTAAGCCATTTAAAATGGACGACTTTTCTAAATCCTTCATCCTGTGCCAGCTGTCGCCACCTCCTGCAAACTAGGCTGAGCCTTGCGATTGAAGGATCCCCTTCAATATCCCACACTAGTTGGAATATTTGTTGTATAATCTCGGTTGGTAGGTCTGTGTTTGCAGAATAAACAAAAAGCTGTCAATTTATGTATTTATGTCTTTTACAACATGCTTTACTCAAGTTAGACAAATTCTCTTCTCTTTGTTGTGCAGTCAGTCCTGATGTAACTATCGCGGGAACTATCGATGCTGTATTCTTACTCGAAACATATTCTCCCTACATGTTATTTGTCATTTCTTACTTTTAAAGAATACAGCAGAATTAGATCCGTTGTAAATGCACGATTTTCAGTTAGTCCTTAGTTCGTTTTGCGCAGATAACTTTTTTGCTAGTAAAATAGTCATACCATTTCATAACAATGGCTCCAATTCCGGCTTAGTTTATAGCCTACCATTAAAACTTTTCGGCTCTTTCGACTGTTCCATTGTCGCCATTTGTGGGTTCGTGGCACTAGAAGTTCGTTTCTATAAGCAATTAAAAAGAAATTACTTTGACAACATGTCATGTATCCAGGAACAAGAACAAATCTTGTTACCTTATGGCAGTTGCGCAATTTACTGATGCTTTATCGAGCCTTAGTTGAGCCTTACTTTTTTTAAAAACATGTTTATTGTATCTTAGGTTTTTATTGTTTATTTACCTGCTCTTGGGATGGTTCTGCTTTCTTGCCTTTTTTTGATGGGTTTCCTTGCTTTTCTGGTATTGTTTTTTTTCTCTTCTTCAATTCCCACTCCCCTGACCTGTATTTTCTCTACAAAGTGTTAAGAGCGACGTGTTTAATAAATCTTACTATTATTTCAATTAACGATCAGAAGAGTCCCATCTATAACGTCATGTACCTTAAGTTTGGATTGTCTTCGAAGCTTAGCCTTGTACTCAGAAGTGCTACCGGGTTTAGCCTCTTCACTTTTCTCCTCCGTTCCAATTTCCTTGTTAAGGTGTCTGTTAAATCAAATATCCGTAAATGAAACATGTCACTG
This sequence comes from Porites lutea, assembly GCF_958299795.1. NCBI lineage: Eukaryota > Metazoa > Cnidaria > Anthozoa > Scleractinia > Poritidae > Porites > Porites lutea. The sequence goes on from NC_133203.1 coordinate 51,146,272, forward strand.
ATCCAAAATAACTCAGGGTTTACTTCACTTACCCCTTGATAGACGACATACATTCCTTTGTGTGGAGAATAACATGGGCTATATGTAGCCGCAATCTGTCACAATCTCCCTATCAAAAATAGAAATGATACAAAAAATTGGAAGTTAACAAGTATAGCATTTATCTCTGCATCTTAAGATGTCCAATTTGTCATTGTCTTTACCTGAGAAAACGTGGGTTTTTGTCCTGTTGCTAGGCACTCGGCCATCTACAGCCAGAAAAAAAAAATAGCTACGTTACGGCGGAAGCGTTAGATGATGACCATGATGATTATTATTAAACGCGTCAAATTTTTTGTTGCACAGTTATTGTAGTGCAAAAAGTATGGTACTCATAGATAAATAATTGTCCAACCTTGAGAACGAACACCCCACAGCTCTTTGCATCTTTTTGCACCGCTTGATAAAGTACTCTGTCTTTCCAAATTGAGCGGTCCTGGATGGTTTGGTCATCGAGCCGTCGACCCAAAAACAACCTAACCGTGATTCAATAAACATACGTACTCTTGTCATATAATTATAATAATAATAATAATAATAATAATAATAATAATTTTTTTATAATAATAATGACAATATTGGACTCGCTGGAAGTTATTATTTCTGTATCACTGCCATCACTCAAGAGAGAATGAGCTTGCATCAAACAAATAAATTACCTTATTTTCTCGCTAAACTCCAACCGATTCTTATCGGAATTTAACATTGGATCGAAATACATGATCCCTTTTTTCTTTACGTCCACTGCCTGTGCATAAAAGAAGGAAATACAAAATAAGAGACAAGACATTTGACGGTGGTAACTTTGGAGAACTGTGTTGGTTAGCCTTTCGAATAATATGATTATAGTTAGGGTATAAAGCCTACCGTCACGATGGTGACTTACCCCTAAACTCCAGTGACAATTTCCCCTGTTAATGGGCAATAACAGAAGGCTGCTTTGTTCCAGAGACCCCTTTGGAAACAATGACAGTTCCAACATGCATTATACACCGGATATGCAGAGGAATGGTTTTATTAGTGCATATAATTGCTAAATTCGCCGGCATTCGTGATAATGAGTACGAGTGCTTTACTTTAGACAAATCCAACCGCTTCAAGTCTGAAACATTAAAAAGTTTTTTTTTTCTTTTGTCTGCTTTTCTTCTGGTAATTTCTTCTGGTTCTCACCCAACATGTATAATATAACTTTGATACATATAAAATATACCTTGGATTTTCGCAGTGATGAAATATCTTTCCCATCTTCCAAACACTTTTCCAATCTGGTCCAAAAGAAGGAGTCGAACACCAGTAGTTGTCTTCGCTAAAGAAAAACGCACCGAGATTGAAACTGGGATAACTATATGGTCCCGGTTTATTTTGCACGATTTTCGATTAATCATGTCTGAAAGTTATTTTAGGAGTTTAGATGCATGTTACATATATACGAATCCAACAGCATTTGTCAGATCTAACCTTTGTGCTACATGCTTCTTCCAAGTACGCCATAAAGTAGTTGATAACCTAACCAAATTAAGGAAATAAATGATGTTACTATTTCTAGTTCAAAAAGGAAACCCGGAACTCTAATAATTATTGTCTTTGCATTGGATTATTAACATATTTAGAACAACCATAGTTAGTAATGACAATGATAAAGACGACGATGATGACGATGATAATAATTTTAAACAATCATTGAATGCGTATGACTATGATGTAAAGCCGTTTTGCAGATAACGGCCTCTGGGATTTTTTATATGTCATGCAAAAGCCTAATTCAATAATCGTTTTTTGGAGAAACCCCCCAAACAGAGGATGACATATTCAGTGCCGAATAATACTTTTCTTGTGCCATATTGCATTTCCTAGGTTCAGATTTAATCAGAAAATTAAACCTGATATTTTGTAGTCAAATAGCCGTAAACGCTGTGCAATTGTCAGTTTTCTTTCTCGCTGCACCGTTGACTGGCGACGAGGTTGGTGACATGCATTGGGGCACAGCAGTATCGATTGTGTATATTGCCTCTTTGAAATATGGTAAGCCCGATTGGATTTGCAGAATTAGGCACGGAGTCGATCCGAAACGGTTATGAATTTTGAAAAAATATTTTTTTTATAGATATTATAGTAAACCTAACAAAATCCATAGACCTCGGATGTCACACCTCGTCATTAAGCCATCCAGCGTTTGATCCTTTTGAATGTTGTCCATGAATGGTGCTGAAACTCCGGACTGTTATGGGGATCCCATATTGGCATACCAAGATTTTTTCAGCTTCTTCTTCCTTATCAATAAGGTTCCATGCATCTCTCACCTACAGGCAATGAAATATCAATGTAGAATAGAATGTTTCCTTTTTTTTCTCACCATTTATAGTGAAAGCTTTAAAAAGTAGTCTACCAAGCGGAATTAAAAGAAAGAGAAAAGGACATTAAAGAAAGAAACAGTCCGGAGGTCTGTGTACATGCTTACCTCTTTCTCACATACAGATTGCACAGTCTCATTGAATATGCTTCTTATATCATTTCTCATTTCAGGTTCTATAAACGTGAAAGGAAAATTTAGATGCAAACATATGTATTGTTCAAAATGTCTCTGATTTGAGTTTATCCCCCTAATATGGCATGAGTCAAACATATATTAATCTCGAGCCGATGGCGTTGGCATTTTGTTTTGATCCATACATAGGGTTGTGCACGTCATTAAGTCAGTTCCCTGACACACTCCCAGCTTGAAGATATTGCCTAATGCATGAGATGCCACACACAACACTTTTATTGTTTTACGTTATAGAGTGTTGTGGACAGAACCCTACAAAAAAGAGGAGGGATCGAAGCGATAATTGGATTTTATACCTGGTTCATCTCCTTGAAAGGTGTTTGATTTATTGTCTGCATCGTTCACGTACTGGGCTGGTCCTATCAAAAAGAAACAAAATTATAATTATTTGTCGTTCCTATTATACTATCCGCTGGAGAGCCTATGTTATAAGTGCAAATTTGTGAATAAAAATCAAACTACGTCGTGCAGAGTAAGCTTCTATGTATTTGGTAACTCGTGACTTTATGTTTTGGTCTTAAAAGTAAAAGGACAAATACCTTTGAAAATGTTTTCTATTGGTTCCAAGCTTAAGTAGTGATTCTCTGTAAGGTTACCAAGAAGAAGTGGCGCCCCTTCAGCTTGCTGATTTTCGCTTTCAACAAAAACCTCTATTGACTCCTTGTCGGTTGTACTTGTCACTACTCTTATGGTTTTCCCAAGCGCGTTTGCCAGTGCCACCAAGACCAGTTGATCCCCCCATGTCCCGTCCTCGCTCATGTTCTTCAAATAAGAATCGTAGTCATTGTTTGGCACGGTTAAGGAAAGCTCGTCGATGGTCAACTGAAAATAAAGTTCAGAGATGGTAAATATTTTAATTATAATAATATTTTAATCATATTTTTATTTTATTATAGTAATAATATTTTTATTTTACATTCATGTTGCAAACTCACTCCAGGTAAGCCGTCTTTCAATGTATTAACGGCAAGTGATCTCAAACCAACGTGATCGTAGCCTCCTTCTCCAACACGGTCCATCTGGTCTGCAACAGCGTGAAACAAGCAGTTCCCATCTTTTGGAATTGCATTTCTAATTCGTAGCCCAGAGGTACGGATATTTTTGGTTAACTGACGTTCACTTCTCTGCAGTTGTCTGTTTTCAGCTAATGACATTCGTTTTGCTTTCTTCATATCCTCCAAGAAACGCTGTGAAGAACCTTTGGAAAGGAGGGAAAAATACACTAAGGATACGTCTTTGTTAATACATATTGTAACTTCTGTAGAGTCTATCAAGAAAAAGCACAGAAAAAAAGACATATATGAGTGAAATGAAAAGGAACAATAAGCGCAGTTAGATCGTGCATAAAGGAAAAATCGGGTAAGAAACAAGGCGAATCACTATCGTTGTCGTTTTCGCTATAACCAGAAAAAATATATATTTTTTATTTTATTTTACAAATCTAGTTATATCTGTGTTAGTCCGAAAAGCAGAAAAAACAACATATGCATTTTCAGTTAGTTACTTCCATTTCAGCTTGTTGAGCCAGGCTTAAACGGAAAAGGATGATCCCCGTGGCACCTTAGTCAACTGTGGCTGATCAGCTTCGTAACACAGCAATCCAAGAGGCTGATTCAAATGATGTTAATTAGGAACGATATTTCGCTCATTTATACTTAACTGCTCGGAAATATACCTTTACACCCAACCTTACAAAAGGCCTACACCCTTACTCAAACATCCGTGTGTTAGCACCTTACGACCTACACCTCATCACCTACACCTTAATGCGGACATCCGCAAAATTGCTTTACCGTTTGCTCAAAATAGATTCCACAATCTTGCAAGTCACGAATCCTGACGTTTGAGTGCGCAATTTCAAATGGGAGGTCCCAATGAAATACCTTTGTACCCAAAATTTGGCCTGTTTTAGTTAAATAAGTTCTAGTACTGTAAGAAAGGTCGATAAGTTATTGCGAATGTATAGGTATTATCATCTTTGAATAATTTCTTCAGTTATTTATTCTGCGTGTACGTTAAAGTGTTTCTATTCAAATTTGAGGACTCGCAGTTATAACGCGGCTCTCGTCGGTGACCCAAAGGGTTATACCTCCCCCCGTCCCTAATTTATTTCTCTAAATGTAACGTGGACACGTAATAGATTGTGCTTGAAAAGTGGGAAATTTTGCCTCTCAATGACTCAGAACTTATGTTAACTTAAACGCAGCAACGACGACGAGCAGGCGAAGGGTCCCGACGCGATGGATGGGTGTTGATTAACCGTGGAGCCGTACAACAGAAGACTGACAAAAAGACATAACACGTCCATGAACCCTGCTTAGAGAAGGAAAGGTGCACTCAAGGTCGAAGCCCGGAAATGACAAAGCAAACATAAACCGACCTTGCAACCTTACTCCCCGAACACATAGGGTTTATGGTGTCGCGACACCAGAGATGGCCCGATGTTGTTCATCATACTTTTGTGTTCTCATTGTAAAGCTATCATAGGATTAGCTAAGAGGTTTTCAGCCCAATAGTTGTTGTTTTCATAGAAAGAGTGGCTTTTTGTAGTCTTAGAACTATATTTACATACGAACTTCTGCTGGGAGTACTGTTTAAAGAGTGGGGCCTGGTTTTGCAGCGGGGCTTCGTTTCCCTTGTTCGTGTAGTCAAGCGATATGAAGCGTGGGGTTTGACATTGTACGTACACAACGTACTTAATTAACATCGGGCATCAGGGGAATCCGGGGAAGCTCAGCGGTGACAGCCTTTATGGGGAGGCCTTAACCGAACCCAAAGGAGTTCGTTTTTAAGTCTTCGGGTGTATGAAAGGATATGTGTTTCACTAGTTGAAATATATTAAAGGGTAGACTTTTCAGGCAATGTTTACCGCAAGGAAAAAAATGACAGACCACTGACAGAAAATAACAGAAAAGAAAAGAAACGTCTGATATCTAGTGTGGTTTCGAGGGTCCCCAATTTTTCTCGATCTCCTTTCGTGCGAAAGCGGGGGCCGGGCTAGGTTAGGGCGTAGGCTTGTTGAAAGAATATTGTAGGTATTCAGGAGCACTTAGGAAGACCTTAGATAACAATGACCTCAACCAGGTCATGCGTCCAGCCGTTTTAGTGAAGACAAGGATTTGGTTGGGGACTTAGTCTTGCATGCTCGAAAAAAAAAAAACCTGGTCTCGCTCATTCTTATTGAAGGATTTTCGAGCCCATAACACAGCCGAACCGGTTACGGGACCGACATAGGACCAACATTATCAAATCAATTTTATTTGCTCCCGACGTCATTGCAATTCCGTTGCAGTTAATCTTTCTCTCATCGGTTATCGGGTTATCAGTGTACAGCGAGTGTAATTTATCATGCAAGAAGCACGTATTAAACCGAACCAAAAGGTTTCCACCACACGTTCCCCACTGACTGTAATAGCTTGTCACATAAATAAAGTAATTTTTTCCAAGGTCACAAGGTTCAAACGAACTTAACCCATGCACGTTTTTCTACAAAATTGTTAAGTCGAAAATAATTAGGGCCTCTCTAGTCTTTCAATTCTGGTGCAGGTAAAAAACGATCATAATCCTGTTAACGGGGTATCAGAGTGACGTCCTCATCTACAAAAGAGTGATTTACCTAGAACAGAATACAAATAGGGTAGTGGAGTAGTCTTGAAATTTATTGATACTAGCACTTTCATGCTTTTTTGCAAAGCAATCACAAGGCAACTACTAAAAGCAACAACAACAATCAAAATATACAGAGAGAACAGACGATAAATACTCGGCGTGACGCATGGCGCAAGCATAACATTTTTATTAAATAAACTTCTGGCTTCCGGCACTCTCACTCGCTTTGCCATTAAGAATTTTAGTATTAATATTATTATTGATTATTGCTATTAATATTATCGTTATCATTAGTATTTTTATTATTAGTCTTGTTATAATTATTAACATGGGGCCTCGTATTGATCGTCGGGGCTTAGAATGGTGGGCCTAGGATGGGGGGTTTGATATGGGAATGGGGGCCTGATGTGGGGGGGCCTGATATGGTAAGGGGCCTGAAATGGGGGGTTTGATATGGGAGGGCTTGGAATGGGGGGGCCTGATATGGGGGGCCTGATATTGTACGGGGCCTGTAATGGGGGGCCTGGGATTGTAAGGAACGTTCCAAACCCTGCTCCAAAGGATCGCTTTCCCAGAGTTCTCAGTAGATGTTTTCCAGATTTTCTTGCGGTTTGAAAGGGGGAACATCTGAGCCGTAGAGTCGGTTTTGTTGCAGAATTGGTCGGGATTGTGTTCGTATTAATTAGGCGGGCCCTCACAAAAAACGCCACGGAAACATATTTTGTCGAGCTCAACTTTTACGAGAAAATTTTCGCCGCCTGCAAGGACGCTTACTCGCAGGCCAGCCTCTCCCCCGTTTACCCGAAAGACCCTCGGGAGCCATGGAGATGGATGGGGATGAGGTCGCCCGTCCAACACCCCGGAATTTCGAGCCTGCAATCATCGTGGTCGTTATGTCAGTTCGCAGACTGTTCACTAGTTGTCATGCGTAATGTGCGCGCGGTTTTCGAAAGAACAAAATGGCCGTGGTCCACAGCAGTTTAAATGAAATACGACAGTATAATTAAGAGTACCTCGCACATAACATCTCGGTTGAATTAATGGAAACCGAATTTACAGTCGATAGTGTCAAGTTGTAGAATGTCTTCTCTGTTTTCAATTGGTGAAGATGAGTTGGATCTGGACGACGAGGTGAGCTTAAGTTAAGCATATATATTGTAGGTTAATTTTTGTCTAATCAATTTTAAGATAGTTTCTTCGCTGTGGCTATATGGCCGGTAACCGGTCAAGGTTTTCAAAACACTAAATGGCCGGCAGTCCTATATTCTCATTAAATTTCACAAAATCGAACGATTCCAGCTAATTTTAACTATCATATGTCGATTTAGAATAGTCAAGCGATCCTGAAATGCTTTACAGATCTCAAGTCTAGTGTTTGGTTGACGCTGGGCTCAGAGGAGGAAACCATGTTTTGTGACGCTTAGAACTTTTTCCAGCTCGACTGCCGGTCAAGGTTTTCAAAACACTAAATGGCCGGCAGTCCTATAGTCTCAGTAACTTTCACAAAATCGCTTGACTTTTCTAAATCGACATATGATAGTTAAAATTAGCTGGAATCTTTCGATTTTGTGAACTTTACTGAGACTATAGGACTGCCGGCCATTTAGTGTTTTGAAAACCTTGACCGGTTACCGGCCATATAGCCACAGCGTAGTTTCTTTTAGTATATATGTTGTAGTTAATTTTTTATCTTAGGTAATTTTTGTTTTTCTTTTGTTTTTGGGTATGGTAATGTATGCTAATGAATTGAAACAAAAGAAAAATAAAAAATACCTGAGATAAAAAATTAACTACAACATATATGTATTTTTAGCATTAGTGTAGTTTCTTTTAAAATATTTTGTTATGTAAAAAGCTCACTGGAAGAGCATTATTAAGGAAGAGACACCTGTGAATAAAGCTTGATTATTTGTTGTTGTTGTTGTTGTTGTTGTTGTGCGCGATGGCCATGTTGGAGGAGTAAAACAATAAAACAATTTTCCTTTGGGAAAAAGTTTCATTTTCATGCTATTTTTTTTTTTTTTACTTACTTCTACATTGTGTACAACATGGCCACCGTGCTCAGACTCTATTGTTTGATCTCAGATCAGGAGGCACTGGTGGAGGCTATGCTCAAGCAGTGCCCAGTGCCTCCTTGTGACTTTTTTCAGTGGTTACATGTGCCTGTGTCCTTACTCAACCATCTTCGCTTTTTTGCATTTAGAAACTTACATTGCCAGGACCTTTGGACAGCTGAAATTCATACTTTAGAACTTTTAGGCTACCTACATCAACAATACTTCTCAGAGTAGGACCTTGTATTAAACTATCTATTTTAGCATGAGCTAATACATGTATGTATTTTTTGTTTTTGTTTTGGATTTTTAAAAGGATTGCTTACTGGCAGCATGTGGCATAGGCTGTTCAACTGATAGGGTAGTAGAAGATTCCAAGAGTAATTCAGTTACTGGTTTGAACCAATCAGGCTTTACAAGGCAGCTCTTGAGAACTAAAGAAGTGGAAAAACAACAAAAGAGTTATGAAAGACGGCCTTTTGAATCCATCAGTAACAAAAGCAAAAGTGAAAGGACCTCTGACCTTAAAAGGTCTTCAGAGCAAATACATAGGAGTTCCTCTTTTATAAACTGTCCAAACAGCAACTCAACTTCACATCTGTCAACTAGTGCACGGAATATTCCGTTTGCCAAGCGATTTGCCATTGATCCACACCAGACTTTGGTAATACCAACTGCATGTAATTCTCCAAGAGGCAATGTGCTTTGTTCATCTTCCACACTAAACTCAACAGACCATTCATCTCTTACAACACATTCTTGTGATAATTCTTCACCAGTTCAGAGGAACTCAATTGCTGGTGTTTCAAAAATACAGGGACTACAACAATATAGCTTTAGACCTTCAAGTTCAAGCAACAGAGTGGGTCACTCAGTAGACAGTGCCTCATCATCATCTGGAAGCGATCCTACACATTCATCGACAACTTTACTAAGGAAAGAATTTTATAGATTGCACGAGGTTTCATCTAATTGTAACAAGGCATTAAGCAGTTCAAAAGATGCAGCTAATTCTGCATTAATACAAACAAAAAAACATTCAACAGGACCACTAGTGGCTGGAATTCCAACTGGAGATCTTTCCAATATAACAGGCAGTACAGCTACCAGCTCCTCTAGTGAAAGAAAAAGACAGTCTATTACAAACGCCTTTAATAAAAATAACATTGGACCAAGGGAGTTTGAAAGCCCTAGAGTGTCCAGGCAGAGTGCTATTTCAAGTCCTAGGACACCACAGGCTTACCAAGCTGTTACTCCACATACCAGCAAAACACCAATTTCAAGAAAGTTTCCTGGTCCTGCTGGGCTGCTGCCTAAACTGGTGAGTAAGAAATATTTTTATTAACATTAAGGGTCTCAAGTAAAAGAAAAATTTCACTGAGTTATGTTTTAAAATAGATAAAATGTTACTAATTATTTGAATGTATTGTCGACTCTCATGTAAGGAGAACAAACTATATTGTTGTTTGGTTTACTGCAGAGTCCTGGTCAAAACCTTGATGATTCTTCTTTTGTATCTCCACTACCAACTACAAAAAAACCATCAACAGTTCAGAGTAAAGTACGTAATGATGTTTTATTTTATTTCTATAAGACTGCAAGATTTAGTATGCTTTTTTGTAATAGTATAGTCATGTGGCACAAGTAAAGTGAATACTTTTCAGTTTTGATCACAGTTGAACCTCTGTTTCATTGGCTAAGTACAGTGAGCAATAAATTATTATTGTTTTGTCCACTGTGACTCGATAACAAATTGCTAAATCGAGGTACATGGCAGCTTAAAAGAACACTTGGCTAATATGTTGTAGAGCTAGCACTGACTGACTATAAATCTTTCATTCTTGTTCTTGGAGTGTGAACACTGTCTTGTGAATTTGAGTATACAGTATTGCATAAAAATAAATGCTCTTAACAGCATGCATGTAAGTCTTAACTGACAGAGGACCAATAACATGGCGACATAATTGACCAATCAGATCAATAACCAGAGTGTAATACCATGAACTGACGTGATATAACTCACTTTGACTCTGAAGATGACCACCGCACAGGTTGTTGAAACGTCAGTCACTGTCAACAACAACAGTCCTATTCTGGACTACGTTCACCTGGACGATCAAACTCAACCTTTTTTTCTAAGGATTGTGATCAAATGAATAAGCATTGTATTTGTACTAACTATTGTTACATGTAAAATATTCCACAAGATTGATACACTGTTCTTCTCCTTCACAGGTTTCTCAGTCAAGTACATCAGAAGATGACGATTTTAATCGAGATCCATGGACTTGTATGTATCAGGAATTCCTCAAAAGTAAGTTTATGTGTGACCTAGTTTGCAACTTTTTACATGTACAGTGTATGTCTATTTTCAACTGTAAAAATCCAGTTATGTGCCTTTTCTCTTCACCTTGGACCTTCAATTACATAATTATACATCTGTAAATTGTCAGTGCTATATTGGCAATTTTGCGCTTTTGAGTAATTTTATAGAAAAAGTGCAATTTATAAGTATTAAATATTATTATTATTAACATTATTGTTATTATTAGTTTTCATCCATGTTCTCTCCCCTGTTGTTCTTTGATGTAGAGTCTGTTTGAGTTTTACTGTACTGCCTGAAATAAGTACATGTATATATAGTCCATTATTTCACCACTTTAGTTCCCATAGGTGTCCGGTCCAGAGGGACGGGGGATAAGAGCTGGAAACAGATTTATTTCTTTAGGGGAAGGACAAGGAATTAGATTTGTACTTCATGCATTGTTTTATGCAATAATTTTGTGACTGATGATACGTCTGTAACTAACTGAAAGAGAAAAAGCTGTGATCATATTAACGTTTTTGCTGCAGATGTTCCGTTGACAATGAGGTATACCATAATCAGAGCACATTCAGAGGTACAATTGTTTTGTATGTTTATACATCTACAGGACTGGTGCCGATGCATTTACTGTTAGCTCTCACTTTGTGGTACAGTAAAACCCTGTGTATAAGAACCTGGGTTTTAAGAACCTGTTAGGCTAAAATTTTCATTAAAGCCCCCTCCACATAAGAACCTATTAAAGGCTAAAATTTTAAGTTAGGTTCTTATCAGTGGAACTGGTTATGAATGTATTGTATTTGTCCCAAGATTTTCTTGGTATCAACTTTGAAATGGCATTTCAGAGAACTGACTATGATTTTGTTTGTTATGGTTTGTTAAGGACATACCTGCACTATACTGCCTTTAGGCATTACTGTATGGTATAAATGATTTATATTGTATTATGAGATGATAAATTATTTATAATATATTTAAATGAAATTCATATGAAAATATAAGAACCTATTTTAAGAACCTTGGTAGTCTAAATCTGCTTTAAGTACCATTTATATAAGAACCTGTTAAGGCTAAATTAAAAAAATCCAGGTTCTTATACGTGGGGTTTTACTGTACCCTCTGATATATGTATTATGAAATTAAACAGCAGCCAAATGCCTGCTGTAAACTGGTGTATACTTTTGACTGAACTAGGCTTCTGGTATTACAGTTTCACAATAACAGAGTTACATAATTAGATCTACAGACACATTTTTCAGTCATGAGAGCACAAAATGCCAGTATCTGTTCAGGACAGTACCCACCTGGACAACCATGTTCATTACTTACGCATTGTACATGTATGTATGGACATACACACGGACAGATTCACATTGGACATTTCCCACATTACATGTACTCAATAGGCATCATCGTATTATAACTGAACAAGAATATTCATTCAATCCTGTAGGCTATTCAGCAAACACTAGATCATGGTAAAGTGCCATGTCTGTGTGCTCTTGTTAAAGCCTTTTCACTCAAAGAAGCAGATGCCAGTGTTTTGCTCAAGGATCCTACAGGTATGATAAACAGGGGCAAAGTTGACATCCAGTCAGGATAACTTGAGGATATAAAAACATCCCCCATTTAATTATTGATTTTAAATATAACTGGCAATTATTGGAGATATTAGGCCAGTTATGATAATATCATGAAGAATTATTCAGATCAAAGAGGATGCTGGACAACAAGCGATTGTTAATGCCCTCTCAGATCTGTAAACATTCTTCATATTCTATTTTTCATTCAAAATATTGCCAAGGGATAGTTAAGCCCATTCATGGATTTACCTGTTCCTGGGAAGTTTCAGGATTTAGCAAAGTTTAGTCTTGCCGATATTCTTAAAAAGCAGTTGTAATCTGTCAAGTGGTATTTATGCTATTTTTGCAGCTACATTGTAAGTTTATTGCCAGTATTTATTTTTCTAAAGTTACCATGCAATTTTCTCGAAATTTTCAATTAAATTTTCAATTTTCTGAAGTTTGTTTACTTCAAACAAGATAAAGGTAATGTAATATTTTTTTTATGTAAATTACGATCTGTTGTGTGTTCTGCTGTTTTTTGAGTGAATTTATTTTGTTTACCAGGTGAGATTCATGGAACGCTGCATCGCAAAGTTCTGGAAGATTATCAAACTGATTTGGCTCCTGGGGCTGGACTGATACTGAAACATGTAAGTATAATCAAGTTAACCACAAAGACGAGCTATAAATTTAGGACTTACATATTCATTTATCTAGTATGATTATTAAAAGGGAGGACAAGTTGACCTTCAGAACGTTTTTAAAGCACTTAATGGTATTTGTGTAATGTGATTATTTTAGTTAGCCTTGCAACAGTCTCTCAACTTTGCCCTCATTTTGTCAAGGCAAACACGTCACAACACTTTCATTTATGTTACTTGTATATGTTCAAGGTTAGCAGTACAGTGGCATACATGTGTGGATGCACACATCAAATTATCATTAAAATAATCTAGACAGTTCCCAGTGGTGGTTAATTCCTAAAGACCAAGTATTTTATCAAGTGTATAGTTTGCATAGCCTGGCCTTGTAAATAAAGCTCTAGTAAATAAATACTCTGTAAATTAATAAAGCCATTTACATCAATGCCTTCAGTCTATTAACATAACTAATAGTTATAATAACAATGGCAGTAATTTAAAAAAAAAAAAAAAGTCTGGTGAAACATGAGTAATCTTTCAAATAAATGTAACCAAGGTCTATGCCTCCCTTCCCTCCCCTCCCCTTCTTAACTGATTGCTTCTACAGCCATACCATCTTGTTTGGCAATTTTATGTTTACTGAATGAAGGATTTATTCAGTTTCTCCAAACTGTTTAATTGTTTAATTTTTCAGGTGTCAGTGTTTAGTCCAGCTCCAAGGAAACATTACTTGAACATCACCCCAGGCAACATTCTCCAGATCTACCCTGCCGACCCTCAGAATATCATCAACAGTCAACCTTTGGTAAGAATTACACACATCCCTACAGCTAGCTGTACAGCTATGCATACATGGGTGTAAGACGTTGAGAACCTACATCTATACAACCCATTTGGACGTCAATACCCACTAACCCCCCATGTGGAACCAGATCCCCTGTACCGCGGTTGAGTGGTCTGCTTGTCAGACTCGCCATCCGGGTGGTGCCAGATTCGAGTCCCGCTCTGGCCGCTTGCTGGATTTGTTCTCGGTCGTCCCGAATTCAAATCTTCGACCATGCTTTTAAAATAGCCAACTGGTTCGCCTCCTACCAGTTGGGGTTTTTAATCCTGTTATGTTCTATTTGGATTCTTTGTCTCTAATATTTTTAGTGGAGTGCCTGTAAACTAGCTGGGAAAGCTATGTTCACTTCCACCATAAACAAACCTTTTCCTTCTTATGACTTCATAATTATTAAAGCATCGACCCTGAGAAAAACGCAAAAAATCATTTACATTTTACCAGAAAATTCCTATGAAAATAGTATTCTACTGCACAACATGTCCTTCAAAATTTGTTACGATGCACAGGTTTTGCGCGGAAATCTTGTCTCGCCGGAAGAATCCTTAAGTAAATGCCATGAAATGCCCACAGAAAGGAAAAGAAACAACGGGGCAAAAAACTTAAAATCGTTGGGGTAGCCGGAATTATGACCTTTATATAAACGTTCTTTACTTTTCGAGCACACCCTCAATATTTTTTTTTTTTTTTCATCAAGGCATCACAGTGTACTCAAGTGGACAGAAAGCAGATGGAGCACAGGTATCTTATATACAGTGAAAATTTTATTGTCTTTTTAATATACATTCCAGTGCTTAGTGAGCAGGTTAGAGAATTAACCAATACAACCTCGTTCCCAGGTTCTCTCCCCAACCCGTAGGGACGGGTAGGAGAGAGAACCTGGGAACGAGGTTGTAAACCAACGTTTGTTGTTATCGACTAGTCTTCATGCAATCAGCCTGGGAGAGAAGTCACCATTTTGTTGTTGTTCTTGTTTGTTTTTTACCCTTCAATTCGTTCTACCTTTAGTTAAAAGAATATTCATCTTATTCTTTTTTCTTCGTTATGTTAATTTTTGTTTGTTTGTTTTGCTAGGCCAGTGAATGAAAGTGGCGTTGCTATAGAAGCTGTGGACCTCACAGCTGGTCCGAGTAAAGAATCTACTGAACAGGCCAAGCTATGGAATCAGAAAGGTAAAAAGTCCGACTGCAACCCTTACATGTAGTATGTACATGTAGCTTAAAAAAACTCGGGAACTTCGTGATAGTTAGCAAAACATGTCTCAACTGGGCGTTTGAAATTCAGCGAAGAACTTGCGTTAGTTTAGTTTTTCTTACTTCACATTCTTAACTTTCAGTGGGCTCATTTGTGCATCAGGGGCAAAACGTTCAGATTCTTTTTTGATGTAGCTAGAGAGCTTTCTATTTCATCATACTCATTTTTTGCACTGTCACTAACGTTTGCAGAATTAAAATCCTCGTCATTAAATGTTTCCAAGCTGCCTAATCAATTTTGTTCGCCCTTTTCTTCTTGTATGTGGTGTGTATCTATCTCCAGAGCATCAGCGCATTGAAGTAAAACTTATCTATGTTCTAGTTTGTAGATCCAGTAGTCGAACTTAACACTAGATATTCCGGAAGTAAGTGCTGCCGACGCTCGAAAAAGGAATCAAGCCAGTTTCAGGTGACTGATGTGAAGACACTTTCTACACACACTGTAAAAACTGTAATCTCGTCTTTCTTTTTTTTTTCCTCAGACTGTTTCGAGGATTTGTTGGAAGGACTGGACGATGATGACGACCTATTGGATGAGGCTCTTCTGTTATGAAAAAAGGACAAGGATGTTGATAATGTTTCTGTGTCAAACGGAATATAGAAAATTAATTTGATCAAATTTTTCGAGGTTCTGCCTTAATTAACATGGCTTAACGTTCTTAGATTAAGTAGAAGGTGATATAAAAAATGAGTTTAAAGAGATTGAATTAATTGTGACGACTAAGAATTCATGTCGACATATTCACAATTTATGTCGTCAACGTCTCCTCTTGTAATAAAATACGGTCCATTTTACGCCTGTGTGGAGACTGTTTAGACAGAGAAAAATGATTTACCTTAACTGTCAACAGTTCTATCATAAGGCTTGTGAAATAAAACAAAACAACAATTCATCTTTCCTATTCCTTTACATTGAGCCTAAAATTTAATAGTTATATTTAAAGCAAAGATGAACTCGACGTTGTGTTTTGTACTCACCTAGAAATGGCCTACTTTGTTCTTGCCTCAGTTTTCGCGGATTATTAATTTCAGTTCCAACCTCAAAAGCCGTATATCACTATTACTTAATTTCTTGAAAAAAAAAACCAAAGCGTGTGAAATTTTGAAGTACTTGTATCAAGTGCTGATGCAGATGATATTAGTCTGAGCTTGCGTAAAAAAAATGTGTAATTTAATACAATTATAGAACCTTATATCACGTCCGAAGCTTACAGCAACTCAAAAATTTGTGTTATGTCATACAGTATAAAAAGTGTCGCGGTTTTAATTTTCAATCTGTTCTTGAACGGTATTTGGAAGGTCTTTCTTTTGATTTCCTTTGGTTAGAAAGTATGGGTTTGTGATTGTGCGGCGGCGGAAAGGGAGGCCGAGCTGATACTTTTTTTCAGTCTATGTCCCACCTTTGTGACTTAAAAATTCCATTCTTCTCAAAAGTCCAGTTTTGTTGTTGTCCCTTTGTTTTTAAGTATGTATCATCCGACACCTTTCCTAGACTACTGTTTTTTTTTTAAAGAAACACGGTGGAAATTGTGAAAGCAAGAGCCACTCACATCCTTTCAAAGCGAATTTAGAACGAAAACTCATTCTAGGGAGTAGAAATTACAACCTTCAACCTAGTACCCAGTCCGTCACCTACAATTTGTTAGAGCACTGAATGACTGAATAGCACTCCGCGTTTGCCCTTACAGTGACTTGCGCCAAAGCGAGGCGAAGTAGTTACTGACTCCGAAGCTGCGAAATGTGGACGGAAGGCTGATTCCTGTAAAAAAAAAATGCGGTTTCATAAATATCCGAATTCATGTGGACAATTACGTCGGTAGAAGCGAAGAGTCTAGGTTCAGTTGTATATATAAAGAAAAATAAAATAACAATAATGATTTGGAGGTAGGACATCCACAAAGTGGTTCTTCGTCTACCTGATTCCTGGTCGAATTGGAGTCTGGAAGTGTTGGTTTTTGAGGAGAGGGGAAAACCAGAGTACCCCGGAGAAAAACCTCTCGCAACATGGATTTATTCACCTGGTCCCTGGTCCTTGGTCCGCGCCATTGTTGAACAAACCGGCCGGCTCAAGTCTGCACGGTCCACGAAAATATATATGACGATAAAATTTCATTGTATCAGTAAAATGTTTTACGCCTCTCCGGAAGAGCACAAGTTTTTACTTGGATTAGATAGAGTGTTTTAATAAACCTCAGTTTATGATTAAGATGATGATGATGTAAGAAAACCAGGCTCTTTCAAATTTTTCATTATAAACAGATTACTATTAGAAATCGTAACTTCGATCATACTAAAATGTTCCAAATATATACAGTTAGTTATATTTTCCTTTACGTGAACATTTTTACGTCCATTATATATTTTCTAACGAGTACTCCCACAGTACTCTTGTTTAAATATTTTCATCGTTGACGACTCGTTTAACCGGCTCTCAGGATCCTAAGAGAGCCCCAAAGGGAAAATAAGCATTGGAACTGTAGGAGAGGTCGCAGAACCTTCCCAGCATGCCACGATATCCTTTCCACAGCCAGCTGATTACCAGGGACTGGGCCAAGTGTATCCGAGAAGAACCGTTCCTGCCGGGAGGCGAGCAAAGCCGTGTGTTTGAATATGAATGTATTCAACTGTTCATCTCCAGTTTCATTCCATACATCACAATTCTTTAAATTAGCCGTCTGTTTGGCGAAGTCCTTGTCATTTATGTCTAAACGGAGCTGGAGGCAGTACGGTTTTCGCCAGCTTCTTCGTATTTTCTTCTGACGGATTTTGGATTATACAGTGATTTCAACATTACATCGGTTCTTCTTCTCTTATGTAAATAGCCAGATATATCCGGGAATTCTAAATCCTCATCTTTGTCTTTGTTGAAATCCAATAGTTTCCGTTTGACTGCTGCAGAGTACTTCCTTTGGCCTTTCTGGACAACACAGTCACCTCTCATATCATTATATATGAAGCCCTTGGCGAAAAGTTTGTTTTCAAGGAAGAGGAAAAATATGGCGACTACAGCGAGGGAAGCTCCGAGAAAAAACACGCCACTAAGTGCACGCACGGTTAATCTTTGATGATGTTCCTCGCTTCTGTCTTCACCTGAAGATACCCATTTCTTATACAACTCACTTGGTCTGTAAGAAACAATGATAATATCTTTAATTTCAGCAAAAGTCGCTCATTGCACTTATTAAGGGAGGCAGATACCATAACAGGGCTTTTAGCACTCGTCCCATGATTTCCTCCCCAGTCCACCAAATCACATTGAACCTTAAATTGAGAGAGGCTTGGGTACTATGTTCACCTTTTAGTAGTTGTACCACCACTCCTAATAATAATAACAATAATAATAATAATAATAATAATAATAATAATAATAATAATAACAACAATTGTATTAGAAGTGCTTCCATGAGGTCGATCTTCGTCTACTAATACTAACTACAATGTGCCCTAACTACAGTTTTAAATTAAAATTCTTATATAAAAAGATGTGTTTTGAAGGATGCTTTGTTTGCTTTCAGCATGGCGTTTCGTGCTGTTTGAGGTAACTGTAAAGGAACTTAGGAGGTAGTCTGTTCTGCTTCAGTTTTCATTTTTGCACTTAGGTACCAGCACTGATTTCGTACCAAACACTTAAGGTATTTTCCACATTAAAAATTCACAATTATTCAATATTTGGAGTTGTATTGTTTGGTCCTTGTGGTCCTTTTAGTTTAGTTAATCTTTGAGGTACACTACAGAGGGAAGAAGAATCATTGCAAACGTGAGGTTTTGAATGATTCCCTTATGCACTCGATGGCCTGAACCAACTTTTTCTCTAATGCATACAACAGGCTATCCATGGGCAAACTTTGATGAAAGTTATTACTTTTTAAACCTTGACTATCCTTTGAAGTAGTGAATCGAAACACACGGAAAAACTCCAGCATTAACCAAAGCCGAAAGGTTACAGTTGAACAGGGTCAGACAGGCAACCTTGATGAACAAAAAACAATCGATTGAAAGTGTTTGTGTCTGGTATTGCTTCGTGTTTACAGGCCCAACATTCAGATTGATCTTCCTTCTCTTTTAATTATTTTCTGCCCAGCAAAATATCTACATCATAGTATCCGATAATGATCGGTAAATATATAGGACTGTTATTGGAAGATCAACAACAAATGCTATCAGCTCCACTCACACATTTTCTGCTTTCATTCTGTTGATGACCAAGTCAAATTTGGGTTTCCATGGAGAGTTCTTTTTAAACGCGTAAGAGTAGCCACTCTCGGCAAAGGGCGCAGAGGCACCTACAACCTGTAGTCTGGGGTACGATACTGATTTTTGTTTGGCCACTTCATAGTCTATGGATAACACTTCACTGATAAAGATATCCAACTGCCTGAAATGAAACAAAAATAGTCAGTACAACTTGTAGACAAAGTCATATATTTTATGGTAAACTGTGTGAGAACGATGTTTGGCTAAAATAGCGGTTAATTTGGTTAATAAGATCCTCCACCCGACCAATTCCTGGCTACCCCTCCTATTTAAAATTAGCGAGGTTAGCATCATTATGGTTTGTTTTCTGGTTAAATAATACTGCTTGTGTTACGACCTAAGACATTTGCTGTCCCGCTTGACCGATCACAAAATTTGTCCCGATGATTGGGATAGCTCAGTTGCTATTCTCCTATGGTTCCAAGCCCAATGTGTGAATTTAATGCACAGCAGCTACTTACACCCTTTCCCCGTCTTTCAAAGACCATTTTACATTACACATTCATGGTAAAAAATATCCAATTTTAAAAAGGGCATAACACTAAGAAAATCTGAAATTACTTTAACTCTAACGCAAATTTTTCACGCAAGCTAGTGACACAAACATGCAAGGAAATAAGGATGGGAGAAAATGCTAGCCTTTGCTGTGACTACCTTAATCTCTATTTAGATAAATAGTGTACCCAATTAGCTAAGATTCACTTGTAATCATTAGATGACAGACTTACTTTTTCTTAACTCGTTCCACTCCATCAGTAAAGTTATCCACCAGGTGCTTCTTATCACGCATGCGTGTGAACATGAACCGCATGGCTGGATCTTCGTTCAGTTCAAAGTAGGAATCAACATAACTTGACTTTACCACCCCGTATGATATCGTGGACTCGCGTGACGTGATCTGAAGAAACATAAAAAAGTTACGAATTCTCAGAAAATGTTTAATGTTTTAGACGAAAATGAAAAGCTACTTGTAGCGGCTTCCTTGTAAGCCTTCATTCGGGAAAACACTTGGGCATAACCTTAGTGATTTCATTGTGGTCCGAAGAGGAAAAGCTGCCGATTTATTTTCTCTTCCTCTCAAGATCGGGAGCTTTCTCGCAAACGGTCTTTTCAAAAGGCTGCGATGAAAACGAAAACGATTTTGGACTACATAAGAAGGTTTCACGATTTTAAAAAAGCAGAGAATACCTTATCTCACTTAAACCTTTCCGTCCTAATTATCCGCGGATGGAAACTGACAACAGCATTTTTTCAGATGTAAACGGAACGCAAGCAGCCTTCCTTATAGTAGCTGTGAGTCATTAATCTTAAAAATTTCATTTTAAAAATCAATGCTTGTGGAAGAATTAGGCAAAATGCAGCGCTGACTGATTGATTTTTGTTTTTTTGTTTTTTTCGTATACAGGGAACTCGTTACTAACCTTAGGATCCCGGATGCCTGTGACTTCAGGTTTAGTGTCGTCAGACAGAAGGTGGGCAGTGAGGTTTGCAGTGTATGACGTCACACACATCAAAGCAAATATTGCCAAAACAACCGCCATTGCACGAGCGCTCAAACTCCTTGGTCGCGAGTCCACGAACTGGTTATCGAAACAAACTCCCCAACAATACCACATACTCTCACTCAGATCAAAACCATTATGATTTTTGGCGCGCACAGATTTATAATGACCATAAGGACTCAACCGGTCCGTGTACCACAGAATTCCCAGGTAAAAGTTCACTACTCCGATCATACTTATCCAGAGATAGGAAGTAAAAGGATGAAAGAAAGAGAAGTCTAGCCTCTCAACTTTTTGTTCTCCCACAAGCACAAGCAAAGCAAGACCAGCGTGCGTCCAGCGCAACGAGAAATCAATCACTTCCGAACGTGCTTCATTTGTCATTAAATCAATGGCGATATCTGCTTTTCCCTCCTGGATGTCACGCACGATTCCATTCCACGTGTTCGCAATGGAATTTTTCGCACCGTAATTCCCGTCTCGTACAAAGTACACCTGCGGTTCAAACTGTAACTCGGTCTTGACGTACCTCAACACGTCAATAGCTAAACCATAACAGCAATATGTGGTGAAATTATCTGTATTTCCAATATATTTCTTACACTCTAACCCCTGATAACATCCTTCAGATGAGTCGAAATCTGCTTTCATGGTCAGCGGCGGGTATTCCACTACTGCAGCTCGCAATCGGGGTATTTCAGAGTTTGCCTTCTCCTTGCCTCTTAACAGTTGATTGGATTGTAACGTTATTCCCTCACTAGTCCACCGCCCTACTTGTAACCAACCCCCCTCATACGATTTTTGGAGATAAAGAATTTCATAAGAAGCGGTTTCTTGATCGTCTTTACCTTGCATGGTGCTTGGAACACTTGACTGAGCCTCTCTCCGGAGTAATCTAAATGCAGAAAACGACAAAGGCAAAAGATAATGAGTGTACATGATCTGTTACACTTTCTGAGTCTTATCGCATCCCCGGTTAGTCTACAACCTTGTCCAGAAGAGTACTTTTAAGTTAAAAATTGATTTTATTTATTTAATTTGGGCGCGCACCATGTATTCAGAACTGACAAACGACCAGCCATGTGCAGTCCAATCTTATAAAGAATTCTGTCCAGTCAGATAATTTTATTCATCCTAAATACCATGCATGGAATGCAGTGATGGGTTTTTAGCGAAAAGTCTCGAATATAGCCCTAACCCTAACCCTAACCGTTATTTTCGCAATGATCGGTTCAACGGGCCAGTTCTGATTTTTGTTAAGCGCATGAAGGTTTTGCTGGTCCCAGCTAATACATCTGCTAGTGATGGGCGGGCTTTTAGTGGTAAATGTAAATATAACCTCTACAAACGAAAGCGTTTACATTCCGATGCCTATCAGTCCATTTGCGAACTTACTAGTATTTAGGAATTGGCGAATTTATTTAGGAAAATATCCGCCTGCGAGCGCTTTCCGTATGGACGAAAGCCGTCGTCTCTAACGTTTATATCTGTTTACTGAGAGGTGTACATATAGTGAGATAAGACCGATCTGAATTTGTTGTACTGAGCTCTGAGCGCTTTTTTTTTTGCTGCGCTATAGTAAGGTAGTTTATGCTTTAATAGAAGCAATTATTTAAGTACTTACTCATACAACTGTTTCCCTTTAGTCCATTTCGGTGACCTAAAACAGTTTGTTGGCCTCCGCAAGTAGTCTAATATGACCTCGTCCTCCATGGAATCATAGGTTCTTTTCACTACTGATAAGTTGTCAATCAACTGTCTTCTCTCAACTTCCTCTTCGTTTGAAAACGACTCTGTTCTAATGAGATATGTGGAGCTAGGAAGTTCGTATAGGTTATGAACGTTTTCCAATGATTTCTTGGACAGAATCCATAAAATATCATCGTTAATTAGGCGGAAGTCTTTGGCAAGCCAAAGAATAAAATGTGCAAGCTTTGAATCACAGTAAAGATATACAGCTTGTGTAGTGCTTGATTTTATCCTCTGTAACTGTTGGATAATTTCTTGCTGTTGAATGTTTGGTGCTCCGAGATGGATGACAGTTAGTGATATGAATTGTTCATCGTCATTGCATTGTTGTAAGGCGAAGCTGTACGAAGTATCGTCACTTACTACAACAAACGCTTTTCTTTTACCGACATAACGCAGTAGATCGCAGAATACAGTGAACTGTGAGGTACTGGATGGAATGTTGCGAACAAAAGTACTGAAGTATTGCTGAAAAAAAAATCAGAATCACATTTCATGAAATATCTTTTAAATGATGATGATATATAATGATGACGATGATAATGATGATGATATATAATGATGATGATGATGATAAAATGATGATGATGATAATGCTTATACTACCTGAATGAAAAAATCTAATAATTAAGCAGTTCTTTCACTTCTTTCTAATGTCTTTCTTCTTGTCAGTAATTAAGCAGTTCTTTCACTTCTTTCTAATGTCTTTCTTCTTGTCAGTAATTAAGCAGTTCTTTCACTTCTTTCTAATGTCTTTCTTCTTGTCAGTAATTAAGCAGTTCTTTCACTTCTTTCTAATGTCTTTCTTCTTGTCAGTCAACCGATCAAAAACTATGACATGATCCACCTAAAGTGACTAAAAAATTGTCAAAACGGTTAAATATCCTTAAAATAGCAGGTGACGCCATCCTAACGAGATTTCACATTATTTTATTCTTGAGACAACGACGAAAGGGCATAACTTAATTGAGGAAAATTTATTCCACCCTACCCCTTTGGACGGCTGCTACGCAGGGTAGCCTCTCTTAATCAATAAGAGAGACCGACTGGTTTATCGCTCTCACTTCAGCTGCACGTGAACGCGTACTGTACTTCGTTTTAACCTTCTCGGTCCACGTGTTAACGGAACCGCAGGTCCGCAGGTCCGCAGGTTCCAAACAACGATTCCCAGGTAGGAGATTTTTGAAAACGCCGGCCTAACGTTTACGTGTGAATGGAAGAAAACGGAGGTTTTGGAATACGATGATCTGATACGTCATATACTACTGTCATTACGGGATGTTATCATATTTCCATCGTTTTAGCGTTCATGTAGACGGGCAAAAACGATTCAAAGACTCTACGTGCGAACCTTTTGCAATATCTCCGTTTTAAAAAACTCCGGATAAGTGTGGAGTGGGCCTTATTTTGGGCCCGTTTACATGTGGACTTGAGGTTAAAAGTGAGGAAAAAAATCCGGATACGTGTGGACGAGATCTTGATCCCTTTCATCTTCTTATCAGTAACTGCAAGATCTGGGTGATTTCACTCTTCCTTTCTTTCTTTCTTTGTATCATTAAGCTTCTCCACGTAAAAAATTGGAATAATTTTGGCAAAAGTTTCCAAGAAAAGAAATTGTATCATTAAACAATGTTTACCAGTTTTTTAACTTCAAATATAACGCTAATGTCAAGAAGCTGTCTGTGCTTTAATCACTTGCAAGCAATTCTTCTTTAACATCACTGCACTTTTCAATAATATGAAATCACTTAAAGAAAAATATCTAGCAAACGTTTTCTGGTTCGTTTTTTGCCTCTGTTCTCCTTCTCAAGTTAAAAAAGCCCCGTAAAATTTTCAATGGCTAAGCGGTAGCTGGACACAGTTATATCCTGTTGGGAGCGAGGATCTAGACGAGAAACAACACAGCTATAATTTATGTATTTGAAAGGGAGATACTATAAATTATTATCGCTCCTGCAATTAATTACTGATCAGTTGGATTTCTAAAAGTCCAAATTACTTTTTCACTCATTTTATTAGCAATAAACTCAAATTGAAGCATGTTGAGACAGGGCAATAATTTCTGAGAACTGAAAAGTTATCATCGAGAAAACTAATTACCAAATGATGAATTTAAATAGCGGAAAACGCCAAAGTACTTCCTGAAGATGAAGAAATGATCGTCGCACTGAACGCAACTTTGTATGCAATTGCGTAAAGAAGCTGAAAAAAAAAAAATTCAGGACTTGAATTCCTGAATTTTTTTCAGGCTTCTTTACGCAATTGCATAAATTGCGTTCACCGTGACGATCATTTCTTCATCTTCATTTCATTTCCGCAGTTCATATATGATTTATTTCATATATCATTAACAAAGTACTTCCTGCCATCCGCAAAGTCAAGCTCTCCCAAACTGGATTTTAGTACCATATACGTACAACGTACATCAAATACGATGCAACGTGTTTGCCCGGAGTATGATTTTCTCTATACGAGAATCGCAAAAGAAGTGTTGAAGTGGAACAATTTTAAGCTTAAAAAAAGCGGCACCTAGTTCAAGGAGATCATGCACAAATTTTCTCGACTTGCATGTAATCTTGAAAGTCATTCACTCCTCGTGGCATAAAAAAAATTACACTATACACAATGTATGCACCTAGCAGATCTTGGTTCCACGAGACATGAAGAACAATCGTAAACGTTTTAGTTAGTTCTTAAAACCTTGTAATTAACATATTTTCTAATGTAGACTTAATTGATATATGACAATTTCCATTAACTTTGAAGAGCACTTCTTACTGAGATAAGAATCAGTAATCTTCTTATTCAAATTTAAAAGGCTTTATGCCTGAAAGTTCAGTAATTCATTGGTTAAAAATTTCTTCACCATTACTTGAAAGACAAGATAAAATTTATCATCGCCAAAAATGAGAAGCAAGCAATTTCTCTTATACTGCTTTTTTTTTCCTATGAGTTGAGACAATCAAAAAGTTAAAATGGCTGTCTCAGTTTAGAGATATTGGACTTCAGAAAGTTCAATCCTTAGTAGGTAGGAAATATATTTATAACTGGTGCCATAGTTGAAAGTAATAAATGTTTTATGGAAGCTGTAGGTTAATAGCAATTCTTTAAAAGTTTGCTATCAGCTAGCTTAAGTTTTAAAACGCTACTGCTTCACAGGATTTTGATAAAATCTATGTTTTCCACGACTTTGATCGATTCTCAGATTCAAATGGCAGCTAGATATCAAAGCCTGGTGTTTACTAAGATTTCGATTCCCAAAAGTTTGGTTTAGCATGGAATGCACTCCCTAAAATTTCGGGTCATCTTTTCTTTTGCTATCGAGTCAAATGAAAACAATTCTTTCTAAGGCACTGGTTTTCTAATCGCATATTCGTAAAAGTGGAATTACACTGAGACAGTTCACATGTAGCTCAACCGAAGTGTAAAAAAGGAAGCTGAACTGAATTATGAAACTGTATATTGAACCATAGACAGCTAACAGAGTTAAAAGTTCTTACACTTGACATACGCTCGACATGCAATAATTATTTTGAGACAAAGAAAATAGCATGCAGTATGCACTTTTACAAGCTAATATAATATTTATGTTTTATCAATTTGCAGAATGAATTATTATCTAAAATGAACAAATAAAAAGCTTTTTCATTGAATTCTAAAATCATCCAAAAAGGAAGAAATAAATGAATTTTTCAAAAAAATAAGTTGTCATAGGAGATGGTGTAATTCAGTGTTGAATATACAAAAAAAACGGATATTCAACATGAGGAACTTCTGCTCTAATTTTTAACCAACATTAATCAATTTCAAAAGAGTGAGTGGTGATATTAATCATCAAAAAGTCTTGAAGGAAATGTACACTTCCTAAGCTCCTTATCACAATACTGCGGACTCATTTTTAAGTTCCTGTCCTTCTCAAGTTTGTGGAAGCTTAACTTCTGCTATGGAAAAATCGGCAAAACTATCATAGCTGCTAAATAATATTTATAATAATCATAAAATCTAAGTGATTTAATCAGTTTCTATAGTCACGGGTGAGTTTCTAAGAAACAATTTACTTTGCTGGATTAATAAGAAAAAATCGCAGCGCTAATTGAGATTTTTAGCGCTCTCGAAGAGAATAAATTAAACAAAGGAAGTTTTATCCCAAAGCACACGAAATTTAACAAGATGCTTTCCCCTTAAGATTGGTTTTGTTCTGTTTCTAGTTAGCAGATCGAATGACATTTTTACACTGAGTGCCTGTCCATTGTTCATCCAAAACCATACAGGCGATCTCTCATGATTTGAATATTTAATCATTTTAAAAATCTTTATCCATCATTTTCTATAAAACTAAAAAATGTTGCCGGAGGTAATGAGCGCATGTCAAAGTTTTAGACGAAATTGGAGACCTCTTACGCGGGTTTCAAGAATATTCAACAATGGTAGATATTGAATTAGACTGGACAAAGAAAAACTTGAAATTATAAATGATATTTCTTCTCTTTCTTACCTTATCCGACGGCAGGAGAGCTTGGTTTATAGTCCCTATGACAGGTAGCTTAAAATACGACGCTAAATGGCCCACAAATCTTGCCAGTTTTTCTTTCCTCGATTGCAGTATTAATACCGTTACATTATCCTGCAAAACGCTGGAGCAAAACTTTCTTGAAATCTCCTCGTACGTTAAACCATGAACGGACAGGATTTTTATTTGTAGAGATGTCTTGGTCAAACTTGTATTGCGGTTGAGGCCATCAACATCTACTAGGATATTTTCCACTGAAGTTTCTTCGAGATTTCTGCGATCCGAAAACAAACCAACTTTCACATTTGTGTGGTGTAGTTGACTCTCAATCGATATAAGCAAATGGCACGTCCAAAATATAAGAAGAAACCTTTTGTAAGTCTCTCTGTGACTGAAGTATTTCATTGGTGTAAGATTCTCAGTTTATGCCTCCAGAACCTCTGGCACATTGAATAAACGACATCCTCACACGCATGCTCAAAACTGACCGTCGTTTCCCACCAATATGACTTTGGGTCCTCTCCTTAATATATGCACTCAAATCCTGCCTACCGCTGCAAAGAGCTTCAAGGAATCTCTGCAAAAAAATTGGAATTAATCTGCGCAGCTGTTACTAATTCATCAACGTTTGTACAACAATATGGTATGTATATGGTAAAACAATATTAATAACGAATTTGATACATGCATATATCTCAGCTCAAGCTAATCTGTTGCATAAGAAGGAAATGGAAATACCATACTGTAAGCTCGTGTATGGCTTTCATTTATGGCAAAGATTGTTGTTTTGTTTTGAGGTAAAAGTCAAGCCATATTAACTATGAGGAAAAACTATTATTATAGTAGTAACAACAAGAACCTAGAAAAGGTAATGAAAAATTAATTTAGCGGCGCATAAGTCAACGACAGGCATTCAATTCAAAATAAGGGAAAAGAGCAAATATTTGAAAGTTCCACTAAACACCAAGTGTAATATTGTTTCGGTGTCTTTCTGACGTAGAAAATAAAATTACGCAAAGATTAAGCGCTGTGCTTTTTCTTTGTGCTAAGTTTATAGCACGTTAACTTTAATTTTAAATTAGCTGGAAATTAATTTGAAGTAGGCAAAGTATGATTCGGTTTTATATCTGTTTACAGAGCTTATTTCTGGCAGTGTGGATATGGGCAAAGCTACCAGCATGCAAAAGGCTTTTCTCTGACATAGGGATGACGATTTTTTTTCTTTTTCAGTTGAAGCGGGTATTATAATTATACACCACTTAAATTAAAGGCAGTTAAGTAAAAACAGCACGTTTTGCAGATTTGTAATTAGTACACAAATTCTCCGAAGGAAGAATTGAGCACCCGGCGGCCCGCTCATAAATTCAAATTAGAAACCATAGCAAAACCACATGAATTTAACTTAATATTGTGTAAAAAGGCAATTTCTTTTAGTATCAGTTTTCTTTTATTTCCAGCAACTTGATTTTCTAAATTTCGTCGAGTGTCTTTGTTAAATTGCGGATATATAAATTAAAAATTTCATATCTGAGGAACTGCTCTAGGTCCTAATAAGTTTTCTGATATGATTTTATTTTTCTGCTTTCAGAACGAGAAAAGCAGTTTTAAAAGATTCTTTATTTCACTGATTTTTATCCTGACTGCGGTCTCAAAAAGTTTGATTCATATTTTTCGCCCAATAAACATATATTTTTTGGTTCATTTCTCTTCATCCTTTTGGCCGTCCCTACTTACCCTAGATTATATGACAAAAAAATCTAATAACAAATAGGAAACTATCATATTATCTGACGATTCACGTATTGAAAAGAATTGAAATTTTTTCTGAAATAAAAGCGTTTAAAATTGTTTCTATAGCTGAAAAACTTGGCAATGGTAATCAAATTTTAAATATTCTGCTGTTGAATGAACAAAGAAATCAGCTTTCCTGCGGTTTTGTTGTATACCAGCTGACTAATTAAAAATCGAGGTCCATAACACAACTTTTCCACCTTCCTTTTTCCTTTTCTCTATAATTTTTTATTCTTCCGGGCTTTATTTGATATACTTATGAGTTAAGCACAGGTGATTTGAGACTGCATGAACTTTGTCAACTCTGTTTGAAATGGATTCTTCACTTATCAAAGCGAAAAACAAAAACCCTCAGCAAGAGTTCTTCCTTATCCACTGGAAATTAGCCACATTACAACTTCATTCAGAAAAAAATAAGGTTTTTCATTATCTTTGAGTGCCAAAAGAACAGAACAAAAATAAACAACTTAGTAGCTTAATTTTCCCCGCGTATGTTTTTGGGGTCATTTCTTGAACTGAATCCTGAGATAACTTTGTTGCTATGAATACACCTGGCAATCCACAGCGTGCTAGATTCGTTTAAAAATAAACTCTGTAATTTCCCAAGATACTTAACGTCATGTTACCTGCACATAGACACTCTGCTTTGTCCTGAGTCTATTTCAATGAATTCTTTTCAGTTTTCCAAATATTATATGTGTATTTTTTGAAATAAAAGCGAAATTCAAACCAAGTTCATCCATTAATTTCAACAGAAGTGTAGATGATATTCTTTCGAGAAATAATTGAAAATTCATCACCTCGAGGAGGTAGTGGTTATGTAGTAATTTGTTAAGTACTAAAATCGCGACAAGCGATTATGAGTTTGTCACAAGTCATCAATGAAGAGACGCAAATTACGTAAACATGGATGTTTTTGATTGAAATGATTTTACTGGCAGGTTGCAAGCAAGATTTGGGTGATAATCAAATCTCTTGGATAGAATGGATTCATAAATTACCTTTTAAAATGTTTGACACAATCCCTCTGTATTTTATTGACTTCTCTCGGCAGAGAAGACTAAAATATCTAAGTTTCAGTAAGCAACATGGAATAATATTCTTCTTTTCATAAAAACTACCGACCAATCACTCTAACTTTAAATGTGCTTGAGGCTCTGATAGCATTTTTTTGGACCCTGGTGTCAAAGCAGTCCGTAAGACGAAAGTGTAATGAACTAAATATATCCTCTCTTATTCAGATTTTAATGTTATTACTTAATTAATTTTTTTTTTTTTTAACAGTTGGTGTGATATCTAACAATCTTTATCGACTTAATAAAGTGTACATGTAGATCAGAGTAGGCATGGCCTCCTAAACTCTCACGCTCAATTCGCTGATGAGAACGAAACATCTTCAACAGCCTTTCAAAAACTCATTAATAATTCATTTAAAAAACCAAATTAATGTTTGATAAGTGTCGTTACGTCCAATTTCTAAATATTAGTGCAAGAATGAGTTGATCGGTATCAGAAATTTTCAAGCCGTTCAAAAAACTCTTAGTCGTGTATAATACACTCCTGCTCGTTTTTTAAACAGTACTTAAAGGCACATGGGCGGAATCGAGGCAGATTATTCTCAGAAACGTGTAATTTATCGTGTCCACTCTGACTATCAAAGAAAACATTCTTAAATATCCAAAAAAAATTGAATCTTTCACTTTCCCAAACTGGCATCAATCACGCGCATGCCCTATGCCTGACTAGGTTCATTTTTGGAGCTTCTCCTGAATACCGCTAACATCAGAAAACTTACATGCGTGCTGATAAAAATTATAAAACAATGTGCAAGGACATCTCAGTTTATCGATCACCTGTTGGTGAGAGAACGTTCCTTGAGTCAATATCCGAAAAAAGTTTACATGTGTCCAGTGAGTCCTTTTTTTGTTCAGCTTGTTTGATTAAAATTGAAGGCAAAACTGATCGAACCGCTAAGGATTGGTAACTTATGATTCATAATTTTGTTTAATCAGCCTGATTGAAAAAAGCTGGCACCTTGATCGCTAACCTCGATATTTAAACAGAGCAAGGTCCTTGGCAATGTCATCAAGTGGGAATCGTTCATTCCTGGTAAGAAATGCGGAAATTATTATTATCGTTTTACCTTCCTCGAATTCAAATGTACTCAAAAGAATTACCCATAGATCAGTAAGATAAGCCTCGTGATACGAAGCGGGTACTATAACTAAAGGATCTAAGAACTGAAAAATATCGCCCTGAGGTTCTTTCATGACGTTGTACATGGATAGCTATCCGTAAATGTAAACCATTGTGAACAAGACAACACCCTTTAGCTGCCGGAGGCTGCTTGGAGATTAGATAAGAAATGAGTAGGAGATAAATTCTTTTAAGAAATTACCTTAATAGGAGCCAGTTTGTAGGCATAGGTTACACAGTAACTACTGACTGCCTTATGGTACATTGAATGGTCAGACTAAACTTTTAAAATTGGAAAAAGATTATATTTCAATCGTTACAGTTTATAAATCTAAAGTGAAAAATTCCAATGTTTTCTAGGCTATAATGCTGTATTTCAACAATCTTCCGCAATCAAAGGCAATACCACGAGGCAGAAATCGACACCTTGCAAATCTATGACATCAAGGAAACATCAATGAAGACGTTAGTGTGAAAAATAATACACATTTCCCAAACTAGAGATATTCGAAAATAAATAGACCAGTTCAATTTGTAGACTAGTAGTTTTCATTGGCCTGATGAAGTGTTGCAAGTAGAGTGCGTGACGGTCAAGTACAAAGCTACCATTATAAACATATCCATGACACCATAGTTAGTAAAGGAAACTGGTTATGAAAGCCGTCAAACATCAAAGTTGAAAACAATGGTGCTGTAGTTTGTGTTGGAAGCTTCCTGACCGTGCAAAATCCCGCGTTTTTTATCACAAATTGTGAATGAATAGAATAGTATAAGATGGAATAATCTATTTAATGTCGAATACGTAGGAATTGTTTGCCAGAGGCTCATGTTAAAAACGCTCGACAAACTAAAAATACAAAACAAGTTAAAATGTGAATTATGCATATAAAAATATAAAAAACCTAAACTATTAAGTACATCGTAATTTTGGGAAAATTTTTTGAGAAACTATTTTTTTGACGAAAAAAAACTAAAAAACCTAGGTACATGCAATTAAAAATAGTTTAAAATGGACTAATCTTTATAACAATTATTCCACGAGTGCGCGTTGGAGATGAGATGGTAGGAAGCTACCTACGCGCCTCGTTGGCTATAATCCTCTCATATCCAACAAGCGCGAGTGGAATAATTGTTTC
Organism: Porites lutea; assembly: GCF_958299795.1. NCBI lineage: Eukaryota > Metazoa > Cnidaria > Anthozoa > Scleractinia > Poritidae > Porites > Porites lutea. The sequence continues at coordinate 51,178,280 of NC_133203.1, forward strand.
ATTAAAAACGCCCACAAAATATCCAGAATTCTTCCCGACTTCATTTGTGAAAAAAACCAATTTTCAGCTTGTTTTTAATTTTGAGCACACGCATACACTTTCCATATTTGGAGAGCATGGTATAATGGCTCATACACCATGATGGCTAAGCCAATCAGAGCTCTAGAATTGCATTATCCAATGATTTAGTTTTATTAAATACAGTTCATACACTGGCACCCTGTAAATTAACATTATTCAGGCGAGCATAGGCGTACGGGCCGGGGGGACGAGGGGGGCTGCAGCAAAAGTCATAGGTAGCCGAATTACCTAGATTCAGTAATGTCCTGATCGCATAATGATTGGTACGTTCGATGTTATTTTTCGAGGCTTTAGATATGCCCAGAGGTAGTGGGCAACATTATTCTAAATGCGGTAACACGTAGGCTTTATAAAGAGAAATCTGAACGTCCAAAGGAACTAAGCGCTTTAAATACTCCGTGGTGCGGCTATCTTAGCATACGCTTTTTTCAGCATGATTGCAACGTGGGGCTTGAAAGACAAATCTTGAGTTGGTTCAATTTCGATGGACTTGTCAGCAGCCTTGTCACCAATAAAAAGATTGTATGGGTACTGAGATTTTCCCAGTGTCATTGCCTGAGTTTTAGTAGCGTTTACTTGCAGTTAATTCTCAGTGAACCAGAGGATTAATCTCTCTATGTCTTAATTCGGTGTAGATTCAAATTGTCAGGGGCTCTCATGGGCTATATATTGCGTTGTGTCATCAGCATACAGACGTAAGGAGGAAGATCCAGCTCAGTGAGCAATTGACATCATTCACGAAGATATATAAAAAAAGCGGACGTAGAAGGCTCCCTTACGTCACTCCACAGCGAAGAGGCAGCCAGTCTGACACCTTCCCGTTACATTTTACTCGTTAAAAACGGCCTGATAGATATGATTGAATCAGTTTTATGTCAGAATCGTAAACGCCGAAAGCTTTCAGTTTTGCTAATAATACATTATGGCAAATCGAGTCAAACGCTTTGGAAAGGTCAATAGCGACCACTGCCACATCTTTTTTATTGTCAAGAGCCTGGCGCCAATCATCAGTTAGCTTTAATAAAGCGGAACAGCAAGAATGCCCAAGCAGGAGCCCTGACATGTTATCCGAAAAGACTGGTGTGAATACGCTGTGTAATTGATCAAATTTTAGTTTCTCAAACACCTTGTGTATAACTGACAAGACACTAATAGGGTGATAATTCTTCTTACATGTTTCGGTTTCTTTCTTATGAAAAGGGGTGACGTTACTAAGTTTCCATTGACATGGCCACTCGCCTACGTCGATACAATAATTAAAAAGTTTAGTCATAATTCCGATGTTTCTATTCAGGTCAGTAAGTTCAAAATGATAGGATTGCTACTGAACGTTGTGCACGGTCAGGTCCAAAAAAGCTAACAAAAACATATAACATGAGTCTGACATACGTAATGGTAGTTGAACGGGTTAAATCATTGATATCTCGATCACCTATTTATAAAAAGCAACGCGACTTGACATCTTAACAACTGCAAAAATCTATCAGTTAAATACATACAACAAAGTGAATCTGCAATATCGAATCTATTTAACCGCAGAGTCAGTAATTGCGTCAATATTCTGAGAAACGTAATGCCTCAACACACCACGAAACAGTATTTCCTCCGCAACAATATTTTCACGTCCTACATTATCGACGGTCGAGTATTCTTCAGAGTATTTGTCCTTGCTGTCCTTTTGTGTCTTAAATACGAAGAAGAAAAACGGCTTGCAGTTTTTGACTCTCAGTGCTTCGCAACCTCGAGTAATAAGTTTTGCCTCACGGTAGAAGCCAATAAAAGGCCATTGTTATTTAATTGGGCACAAATGTAAAGATGCTCCATTATTAATGCGGAAGGAAAAGATATAACCCAGACTTTTTAAGTTTGTCCGGAGTAGGATAGATTAGTAAGCGAGCGGGCCTTACATTGTCTTATCGAGTTCTTGCTGCATTAAAACCAGGCTTTGTTGGAAGATTGTCAGTTTTAAAATTCTTATTGACTTTCTCAAATTTTTACATAATTAGTTCGTAGTAAATTCAATACTTAATCTCTGCTAAATTCATTTAGATTTTGTTTATACAAAAAATGCACAACAAAACTGCCCACTTTGTTGACCAACAAACGCCCGAGAGCGGATACTGCTTAATTTTGATTCTATAATTACTGTAGTGTCTCGGCACAGAAGAACAGAAAACAATACTTTTTTGGCTATACTTTTCACATCTAATCCCAAAGGACAGAAAGTAATTGAATTCGTCTTATAAAATAGAAATGGATTGAAGATACAAAACATTCGCAAATTATGTAAGTTAAGCCACTGAATTTTCTCTTTGCATCAAAACTAAGCGTTATTTCTGGTAGCGGACCACAAATTATAGTGTCAGGAAGAAGTGGGGTGGAATATGACTTGTCACCTTATCATTTTTACCATGAAGAAAAATTTTATTTGTAAGCTGATCATGAAATACAATGTTGATTTATACAACAAAACAAAAATCAACGATGAGTTTGTTAATTCATCTTGTGTATTCGTCCCAAATATTAAACTTCGTAGTTTGCCAGCCAAGTCAAACCCAAACTCTCACATTTTAAAATTAAAACATTAGCAGTACTTTTCTCGGATATCTTACGGTTTCATTCTTTGATCATTTTAAGGTAGAGCCGACTACAATCGAGGGATGAAGTTTATTTGCGATAGTTCGAAGGAATTTAGTTCGGTTTACAGTGCCTAAAAAGTGAAAACCGGCGACTCATCGTTGCAAAAAGCTAGCTTAGAATTATAATTAGACAAATCTGTTCCTTAGTCTACATAAAAACCTTTGTAACAATAATTTTAGTAAACTTTTGTCGTATATTCTTACCTTTCATTCCCGTTTTGCTTTCGTCATCGTATACTGCAAACGAGAGAAATAACATACAACACTGTCTTCGCCGTGATTCCCTAAATTCGCCTTCTGGTGATTTCGTTTTCCAATGAATATACAGTTTATGTTTAGTTCATAGCTATTTTTCTTAGTCTTAAAACATAATGAAAGCTCGCACGATTTGAGCTCGTGCCATGAGCGCAGTAATGACCAATTCTATGCATGTTTTAGTCACTAATCTCTCATGGGAAAACAACGCGCGAGCACTAACTGCTGGGCTTAACTGTTTTGTAATTTATGTGTGCGGAGAACAAATTGCCTGCCTCCGATCGGACGTCTTCACTTCGTAAAAAGACATTTAGATCAACATAATTATTGTTCATTGGCCGAGACTTTTAAATCGTTTAATTGATAATTTTCATATTATCTGTAAATACGTTTATTTTATTAGCTTTATGTCAGTTACAGCATACAATGTTGAGACAGCGCATTCGTATTCTAGAATTCATGTGTTAAAAGGCTTCGATGACTCGTTCCAAGTTCATTTTTCCTCGCCCTGATTTTTGTATTCGAAAACGCATTAATCTACCGAGATACTCTACCACCCTTTGAAATAGTTTTAAAAAAGCTAAGCTCCTGGAAACGAATGCTGTACTTTGCAAAGAGTCTTTTGAACCCATTTTAAACGATTAAAGAACCTTTGAAGGCATATGGTAATACTTAAGCTACTCGTGTAAGAACATCAGTAACTGATCCCGGTTAAAAGCCGGCTTGCACTTAGAAAACCTCATAGCCTTTACTCTGTGGCATGTTTTAAACTATTAAAACCCTGTATTAGTTTTTTGTTACTTGTTAATATTTCTGTTTTCTCGCGTTTTTTTTTTTACTCGATACAAACTGCCTTCCTTACTAAAAGAGAGTGGTAGAACACACTTTTCCTGCGCCCAAGAGGCTCACAAAGACACGCCCATCGCTATAATCGGGTTCACAGACACTGAGATACCCCTTCTCTTAACAATCAGGCTCTACTCATTAAACAGGCTGATCTTATGATCGGACTCCCAAAGATGCCCATCAGCCTCTGCATAAACATACCCAAAAAGATGCCTACTTATTTTACAATCAGGTTCCAAAGATATACATTCAGTTTATAATCAGGCTTACACAAACACCCATCACTTACTGGACAATCGGGCTCGCAAAGAGGCCCCTCCACTCTAAAATCGTGCTCACGTAGGTACTCTTCTATCACTTTATAATCTGACTCACACAGATAGCCAACACTCATTAGACAGCTGTATACACGGGCTCATACAGATGCCCATCACTCATTGTATAAACGGGCTCACAAAGACGCCACCCGCCTCCCCACTCTAAAATCACACAGGTACTCTTCTATCACTTTATAATTTGACTCACACAGATAGCCAACACACATTAGACAGCTGTATACACGGGCTCATACAGATGCCCATCACTCATTGTATAAACGGGCTCACAAAGACGCCACCCGCCTCCCCACTCTAAAATCACACAGGTACCCTTCTATCACTTTATAATTTGACTCACACAGATAGCCAACACACATTAGACAGCTGTATACACGGGCTCATACAGATGCCCATCACTCATTGTATAAACGGGCTCACAAAGACGCCACCCGCCTCCCCACTCTAAAATCGGGCTCACACAGGTACTCTTCTATCACTTTATAATTTGACTCACACAGATAGCCAACACTCATTAGACAGCTGTATACACGGGCTCATACAGATGCCCATCACTTACTGTATAAACGCGCTCAGAAAGACGCCACCCCCCTCACCACTCTAAAATCACACAGGTACCCTTCTATCACTTTATAATTTGACTCACACAGATAGCCAACACTCATTAGACAGCTGTATACATATAAACGGGGTCACACAGACGCCACCCCCCTCCCCACTCTAAAATCGGGCTCACACAGGTACCCTTCTATCACTTTATAATCACCATAACGAACATCTAAAGGACAAAATAACTCATCCCCAGCACGGGTTTTTAGGGAACCACTCATGTGTTACTCAGCTTCTATCTGTTCTGCAGAAGATCGGTGAATATTTAGACAAGAACATGCAGACGGATGTTATTTACTTGGACTTTGCAAAGACTTTTGACTCCGCTGACCACAACATCCTTCTTACCAAACCGAGGGCATACGGTGTCTCTGGTCAAGTTTTAAACTGGTTTGAAGAACTACCTGAGTGGGCGGGTCCAACGTGCTGTGTGTTGCACTAAGCGTTACGAGAAGAAATAAGCCCTTTTGTTACAGTTACAACCTTAATGGCGTACACTTTATGCGAGTTACTGAGGAAAAAGATCTCGGAGTCCCCATTACTAACTCCCTCTCTTTGGACACCCACATCCATTACGTCGTCTCCAAGGCCAACAAGCTCATTGAGCTTCTGAAGAGGACCTGCCCTCTCCTAACGTACGTCAATGTGAGCAGGACGCTCTACCTGTCTCTGGTGAGGCGGTCCCAGTTGAGGTACGCCACATAAGTGGGGTCCCAAACCAGTACTCGTTAAAGGCGAAGATCGAGCGAGTTCAAAGGCGAGCCACGATGAACTGTTCATCAGACCGGGGTGGACGAAATGTCATATAAGGAAAGACTTGTCAAGCTAAACTTTCTGTCTCTTGTTTTGGGGAGGAACTTAAGGATCGAGTTTTTTACTGCAGATGTCTCTTTGGCTCTACTGACATTATTGTACTTGTACATACATCGTTTATTTCTCACGGCCTTACCAGACAAAGTAATCCTTTCAATCTTAAAACTCCTCTTTGCAGAACCAGTACCTTTAAGGTTTCCTATTTTAATCGTATTACTAAGTTATGGAATTTTGTTAGTTCACTAAGTCCCCTAGTAGTTTCTCTAGTACGCAAACTTTTAAGCAGTTTGTTTATAAAACTATGTTCACCACTCTGGTTAACACTTATGAACTGGAAAGATCTTGCACGTGGACATTAGTGTTGACCTGTCCCTGTCACAGGTCGAAGTGACTGTACCTACCACATCCACTTTCCGGTACTTTCTTATTTACTTTTGTTGTTAACATACATTTAGGGTTTGAATTAATTTTTTGTCAAGGGTAAATAAGCCACTTATCAGCAATGAAATTGAAATTGCAATCGTAAGTAACAGCAGGGCGGTGCCTTGCATGAGTCTAGGGTCCAGTTTGATCTTACCCTTTTGGGGATCAGCAATTGTTTTTTTAATTATTTTTGGAACTATATTAATTACTTTTATTTCTTTGATTATATGTCTTCTTGTAAATTCTATCATGATTACATTCTAGCCCCAATAAAGTGTTAAAAAAAATATAATAATACTAATCTGACTCACGCAGATACCCATCACTCATTAGACTGTATACACGGGCTCACACAGATGCCCACTGACTTATAACCGGGCTAACGCAGATATCCACTCACTTGTTATTCACTTGATAAGCGGCCCACAAAGATACCCATAAATAACTTGATAACTGGGTTTACA
>NC_133203.1:51187244-51287244 GCF_958299795.1 Porites lutea
AATTGCAACACTATTGTAAAATATTCATTCCTATTCCTTCTATCATCGAATAGCCATTCAAGACTCTTCGTCGGTTTCCACTTCTAGACTGAATAAGTCTTTCTAATGAATACGTAACGTTTTATGCAGTCATAAAAGCTCTAACTTCTTGTATAGTTATGAGACAAAACATAATAATAGTTTAAGAGAATGAAAAAAATTGTAACCTTAAAGAACTTACTTTTAATCTTACCAGGGACTTTCTATTGTCACTGGGGTTTTGTGAGGTTCCCATTCCACGATTGCATCGTCTTTTAGAAAAGGGAGTATCACTCACTATTTAAAAATTTCTTTAAAGAGAAAATTTAACTATATATTTGCATTTTTTTATTTTTCTTCCTTTAAGCTAGAAAAGGTGTCAAGCTAAACAAAAACGATGTATTTATGGGCGCGCGATTTGCAATAAAAGGCGATGTGGATTTACCGCACAAAAGTTATTTTCGTTTGCGGTACATGTGCTGTATCATCTTTCAGTCTTTCATATCGAGGCTTGTGGATTGGTCCTACCGTTCATTTTAAGATGTCTTTTCTATCAGCAATGGTCAGTTTCTGTACATAAGCTCGTCACTTTGTACTAAGTCGGCCATGCTGATGACTTTTTTGGTATTCTCTGATGCCAAAAGTGCAAATTTACGATTCTTTTTTTTTTTTGCTTGGTTGGTTGGGACGTTGTGTTTCAGTTGGATTATAGGTATTTCGATACTCACCTCTTATCCAATCAAAATAGTTCAACCTGTGAAAAGTTCATTCATCTCAAGAATAGGTTTTTCTATTAAGCAACAGACTGACGTCACGGTGCAAACCTAGACACCTCCTCATTTCAATCACTGCAGATTCACGCCTGATGTCGTTTACGCGGTGTGTAATATTCAAAGTTTATATAAGATGGATTTTCTTACGCAGGCATAAGAGATAAGATCAAAGCAGCTGTCTAGGAAGCTTTGTTGTCAGAACTTTACGATTACAGATAAGTTGAGTTGATTTTTCCATATAAGGTAATTATATCTAATCGACAGCGGTCATTAATCAGTTGACAATTCGAAAATAATATCAACAACTTTTAATCCAAAATCTTAAGGCCATTTTTTTTGCGTCGTATTTTCTCGAGGAAATTTGAGGTGAAAAAAGAGGATTGAATATTCTGATAACATATGTCTTTAGCAGATACACGCGCACAGTTTTAACAGAGGCATGAAGAAACAGAGTCACTGACTGGATTGAAATTGGAGGATTACAAACAGAAAGAGGTCAAGGAAGTCTGGGTACTAAAAGAGACCACTTGCAACATTGCTTGCGGCTCACTAACAGTAGGGTATCGGACTCTACAGTGGTTTTGTCTTCTGCTAGTTTTAAGACTCCAATTTCCTTATCGTCGAACGCCACAGTTTGTTCCGAGTGTGTTGGGGAAGGCGGTTTTATGCAAAGAAAGCTCGACTAGATCCACCCCATTTCTTAATCAAAAACACTGTCAAACTAATTTAGGAGGGAATGGCATGTTAACGGGGAATCTGGAGGCGAGAGATTGTCTGAATCAAGGGCCACAACTTATGACAAGTTAGTAAGTAGCTATGTTGTGGGTGTCTCGGGTAGCCTGACTGAGGGAGCTTTCTGAAACTGCTAATTAGTTTTCGTGTTGGATAAACACTGGCTTAACTTGGCTTTCATGATATCTGTGAGATTTCTGACAGATGGCCCGGGTATAGATTTTGTTTAATAGAAAGGTTCACGTGATCTCTCATGGCTACTAGGATGATAATGAAGTGTCCTTAGCTATCCTTAGCGTGCTATAGATACAGATGTATGGTATCTTCGGTTAATAGTGATCATTACAATGTCTGGTTCTTCAAAATCAATTAGGTCTCAAAATGGGTGAGGTCGCCAGTGCACGGAGGACCACCGCAAACTGGCGCCAAAGTAAACAAGTCTTTTACAGGGTGGAGCCGGTACAATGCTCGCATTTTGCTGAGAGAGGATGCTTCATATGGCGCCTCACCCAAATGGTGAAACTTGCAGAATTCTATGACCCAACTACTCAAAAGAAATGAGTGTCTCCGTCTTGTTCTAAGACGGAGACACTCGACGGACTAAACGGACTAAACGACGGACGGTTCCGTTGAGTTGTTTCGAGATGACTGCAAATGCAAAGAGTGGTAGCTATCGAAGGCACCACGCCAGTCAAAATCAATAGCACTCAAATTCAAGTTAACGGCAACACAACAGTTTAGTTCCAGAGTAGCTTGTGAATCAATAAGACAAAGAAACCTACTTGTAACAAGATCATGGATTACACAAAAACATACCACAAGGCGCAGGAAGTGCAGCAGGTGCTTGCGGCTCACTAATTGTAAACAGCGAAACCAAGCATAACAATCAACGCCTTGAAAAACACTTTTCTTTTATAACTCAGCAAGATTATAACCAACCAACAATATCTTTGCCTTGTTCATAATAAACGTTGTGCGCGTTAGGAACAAGCAAGGGACAGTCATCTTGAAGTGTACTCTTTTTGATTATTTCTTAGTTTCTAATCAGTTTTTTTCCTTCTGCTTCTAGACCCTTCTACCACTTTAAAAGTCATAACGCGGGTAAGGAAGATGTTTTAAAGCAGTATTTGACATAATTCCTAGTGCTTGGTTTCAGTTTCTTCCAAATTATTTCTGAATATTTCATATCATTTTTACATTTCCAACTTTTTATTGCCTTGGTTTAGTAGTCGTCGCTCGATTCGTTTCATTCGCAAACGCTATAGTCACATCTGTTTAAACAAGTATCAATTAAAAATATTTTCTGTTTGCATAGTTTCAAAGTAACTGAAATTAATTTGTTTCTGGTGTTATCTCACTTTTGTTTTTAGGATTAGCTTCCACAAACTTATTAAAGGTAATACAACAGTACATATTGTAACATATCCCTTTATGGATTAGCATTTATTCTTTTGAATTCATATCACCAATACTTGGCTATGACATCGAAATATCGAACATGCCTTATTATGCGTTTAAAGTTTTTTAAATTTGTTTAGTTCAATACACCCGTTAGATAGGACCTTATTAAAACCAATACAAAATCTTAGTTTCCTTTATTTACCTTCATTGTTCCATTTGAGGTGAAATGAAATTAATGAGGATAAAAGGGCGAATTCAACAGGACTCATCATGATCCTTACATTAAGCAGCAGGAATTGTGCGCATGTAAGTGGGGCAAGCAGATTGGATTGAGATACAAATCCAGAGGAGAGACATCCAATTAAGTATCCCAGACAGCTAGGGTTTACAGCAATTTAAACTTGCCCGTCGCAACTGGCGCAACACAAGTTTGTACAAAATGGTGAACTACATTGGGTTTTGTGAAAGCTTCAAAGAACAATACGAAATAATCGGTAGGAGTTCGAAGGAGGTTTATACCTTTATTTTTGTACTGAACATTATCTTTTCAATCATGGCAATCTTTGGAAACATTCTAATAATCGATGCTCTGCGGAGATGTTGCTCCTTACATTCACCGTCAAAAGCGTTGCTTTTTAGCCTGGCATTTTCTGATCTCTGTGTTGGTTGTGTGGCGCAGCCTCTGTTTGTTATACACCGATTAGCTGCCTTGAAAAGTAACTACCACCTTTACTGTATCGCTGGTATTGGGTCTAATTTTGCTGGAAGCACAGTTGTGGTCGCTTCATTCCTTACGACTACAGCCATAGCCGTGGACCGCTATCTCGCGCTGCACTTACGTTTTCGTTACCGTGAAGTTGTTAAACTTAACCGCGTTGTTAGAGTTTTATTTGCATGTTGGTTAGCATCGCTAATCTGGTCATCGCTTTGAACAGAGGAGTTCAAGACATTTTAAGGATAGTCCTGTTTCTTGTCTGCTTGTTGACGACAACATTATCCTACCTCGTGATCTACAAACACATACGAAGAAGGCAGTTTTGTGTTTCTCAGCGCATAGGCAGAGCTTTTCTCCCAGCCACAGGATCATTTAATCCCATTCGCTTTCGAAGATCTGTCTCAAGCATGTTTTATATATACTGTTTTCTCTTAGTCTGCTATCTTCCGTATACTTGCATTATAGTTTTCGTCAATAGATATCAATTGACTCCTTTGACCTTAGCTCTTAACAGTGCTTTTTGTTCCCTCCTTTTTTTCAATTCTGCTCTCAATCCGTTCGTTTTCTGCCGACGCATACAAGAAATTCGGGAAACAGTTCGACGGACTCTACCACTCCTTTTAGCCTGGTGAATTATTTTGATGCTCCATTCACTTAAGAACTAAAACGTTTCACACCATACTGAAGTCACTGTTCGTTCTGGTACTTTTTTATTAGAATGCCAATGTTAGACTCTACAAATAATGTTTCCGAGATGAAATTTCTTTGGGGCCTGAGTGTATGTTGGTGCGGTCGCGACGATGGCTCTTTTGTCCGCTCTATTTGTTGACGGAACCTGACAGCTTGATGAAGTAGACGTACCATTTATTGATTCTGCTTTACAATGATTTTGAAAGCAAAATGGAATTTCGATCAAGCATGACCATTATTTTCTACTTAAACTATCTTCAGTTGAGTTATGTTGGATATATAAACCCCAGTCTAACAAAGGACACATCCTTGCAATAACAAATTAAAGTGAAGTGTCTTAACAGTTTTTCACCAGTCTCTATGGTTTTAATGATGTGATTTCGTTTTCCGTAAACGTCATTGGCTTAAAAGCTGTGTCCCTTTCCTTTATCTGAAGTATGAATCTAACAGTTTTTGAAAGCACGTTATCTTTGTAAAGCTTTTATCGCAAATGGTAAAAAATGCATCAAACAAAAGGTTCGCCAACAAACAAGCAACTTTTACTGATTATATAACATGTCTCTATGTCTTTTTCTGTCGAAACCGATCGAACGTATTTACAAAAATTGCAGAATCTTCTGTTGAGTTTTTATTATTTAGTTTCTCTAGTTTTCTTTGACGTGCATCGTACGAAAACGTTGTTTCGTTTTCATCTTAAAATCCAGCTCACTATTTGCTTAAAGAGGAACAATAAAACTCATCAAGCAGCCATTTTTTAACAGGAATAAACCTTACTGCATTTGTTTAAGACTTAAATCAAAACTAAATTACGTAAAATGAATATCCTTAGAAGCAGATAAACACTTAAAGATTACCTGGTGATCCAGTCTCTAGTCACCTTTTCCAAACAAAGGAAATCCTTAATCTGTTCTTTAAAAACGAAGTGAAAGAGCACATTTACTTTGCAGAATAACGCCTCAATCACACATAAGTCTGGAAGTCACTTTTCACATGTACATGTATTAAAAGAAACAGAAAAAATGTTCGTCCGCACAAATTTTTGTGCGCCGTTTCGTCCCTAACCAAACGTTTTTCGCCTTTCCCTCTGGCACAAACTAAGATTACCAAAAAACGGTATCATCGTCTTTGAACTGAGTCTCTGTTTATGATCCACTGAGACACAAATGCATCGAATCTTTCCACTTTTACCCATTTTCGGGTTTGCTTTCATTTTACACTTGTGTTACATAACATACATAGCTAAGATTAGTTATCTGGAAGCTTTTCCGAACCTCTGCCTTTTCCTAGTCTGCGCAAAAGCGAGTTACTAATTCAAAGTCTTTTTATCTGCCTGCTTTGTGACATTTCCATGCATAGTTTGTAACTTAGCTTGGTAAACGGTGTCTACACAGGAATCACAACTGCATTCAGTTATAATAAAATATTTAAACAATTTCCCTCCTCCATTTAGGCACTGCATTGGCGCGGTCGCTAAGGTAAAATTCTGGGGCTTGCAACAGGAACAGTGAATCTGGACGAATGGTGAACTTATGTTTGCTATCGCTATTGAGTTGCAAAAACCCTGACATGAAGTCTGTTGAATTGGCTGAGTACTAAAACAACCAGCCTCATCAGTTATACTACTAATGTTTTTTGTATGAACGTCACAAAGCCCGAGTTTAATTCGGGCCTTCGGGGAGGCAGACTCTGTTGACGGTAGTCCGGACGAAATAGGCCCCGCAGTAGTTTGTATCGTCTTTGTCTTCATAGGCTGAGAAGTAGTCTGCGTATAATTTGTCCATGTTTTCACTCTTGTGATTTGATTTGCGGCTGCCTCGGTCGTTTGTCTTTCACTTGTGGTAGATACTTTAGGCTTCAGTACTTTTCGAACAGTTGGCGCCATATATGATGTTGGTTTAACGCCTGCCATGGTATTTGTTGTGGATAAGTTCCTTGCAGAAGTTGCTATCGAAACAAAAGTGTTAAATTCTTTTTAAATGTTATATACCTTCTCTTATTATAAATCAAACACAAAAGTTCCAAATTTGAATCAAATTTCTGGCATCGGCATTTAATAATCGTGATCCAGCAGCCAATTGATCAATCAGTTATTAGTTAGGCAGTCTGTGTTATTTACGTTCCCTTGCAATAATTTGCTTGTTTCTTTTCTTATGTTGGTCGCACTTTATCCCCATGTCCACTCAATGTCTGATTAGCCACAACCCTACAAAAACTCTGTAGCGTTAAAACTTCTTGGTTTGCAACCACATGACATGTTGGTTGTCAATACAATAAGAAAAAAAAGAATTTACATGAAAATGGAGTGAGTTCCCAAAAGATAGCAATATTTTTTCTTAACCACCAACATGACTGCCATGATTGTATTCACTGCACATTTCCCACTTCTTCGAAATATTTCAAGGCTTAATTATTGCTTTGATTTATCACTTATTTTTTCTAACACAGGTCTTAAGGCCTATTCCCTACCATATTTACCATTTGCTGAAGGCAAAAATCAGTATATTGAAGGCCTTAGTTCCTCCTGCTTCAAGAAATACCTGTCTCTTGCTATATTGCAAAAAAGAGGTATCCTTATTGATTTTAATTTGCGAAAGGCTTTACTTCTGCGCAAATGTTGACCAATGTTCCATTTTCTAGCCAGCAAGTCCCAACATTTCTTCTACTTCTTGATCCTTTAAGCATATCCTAGCAACTTTTACTTAATTCTTTCAGCAACAATTTTGATCCCTCGCTTTCGTATGTTGGGTTTGCAAAGTGCTTTGATCTAGGTTTATTCCACAGAACTTTGCGGCATAAGCAATAGATAACTTTGGATTCTGAGACGAGGACGACTAAGAGTACGAGATTTTCTCAATACTGAATTTTGCCCACGCGTGAGCCAGCGTCATTTTGGCGGGAAAATGTGATAGCCGTCGTCATTCTACTACAAGCTTTAGCGTGAATGTCGTAGTGGCGGGAACAAGTTATCACATGTTAGAAGTTTTATCATTTTGCTATCGGGAGAGGGCTTAACCTCCTTTAGTGTAAATAACTGTACTATCTTGTTTGGGTAAAATGAAGCTTTCCGGGATGTCTTTTTTTGGAGAACACGCGCAAAAACTTAGTCTCGTACTCGTACTCATTCTCGTCCTCAAATCTAAGGCCCGGTTCAGACGCCGTTCCACTAACGTGCCAAACCTAACTGATGAAAATAAGAAAGGCAAAAGAGCGGCGTCTGAATGAAGGCCTTTACTGGGCGTGTTGAAATTAATGCAACTGTTACTCCTCGGATACGCGGTCCAACAAGAACCACTACATACACTAGCAATCCGGATATCACTTTATTTTTAAACAGGTCTTGTAAATCAACGACCTTTCAAAGATCGTTTTTAACAGAACTAGTAGAATATGGAATGCTCTTGCCGTAAACCTTGGACTATCTGTTGCTCGTTCTTTAAGTTCTTTTAAAGCTGTCCTTTACGATTTTAACGAACAAGCTCTTGTCGCTTCCTACTTCCCTGATGACCCTCGGTCTTTCAAATCTATATGCTTGACCTGTAACGCTGCCCATAATTTACGACGGAACATCAACTGTTGTTTTTAGATAGTATTTTAGTTTTTACATTTTATTAGCGATCTGTGTCTTGGGTCCGCAGTAATTGGCGCTCGCCGTTGCCGTGTCCCCGCGTGTACTCCTGTGAATATATGTACACTTTTCTTGGAGTGTCGCTTATCTTGTTGTTCGGCGAAGTAAATAAATTAAAAATAAAATAAAATAATTTGGTACGGCAGTTTTAGTTAGGTGTGGCAAAAGCGTTTGGTAAGGCAAAAGTTCGACAGTAACTTAGGCTGAGCCGTCTGAATCAGATAAGTCGAACTTTTTCAGTTAGGTTCGGCAAATGAAAAGTACGGCGTCTGAACTAGGCCTAAAGCTCTCTACAACTAATAAATGAGGGTAACTTCTGCCAATGCCTCCCAGGATTGCTGCGACCCACTTGAACACTATTTCGTACATTCCGCAACAAATCCCAAAGTACTGGGTTTTACTGCGCAGGTTTGCACAAGCTGTAACATGTCCTGAATAACTTACTTGGCTTTTTACGGCAGAAACAACATTTTCCAGGTTCGTCAACAAGCTCCTCACCCTAAAATAGGTAAGATAATCAAATCACTACTCACGTGGCTGAGTAATGGGACCCTATGATAAGCCAATTTTTTCGATCCTAAAGGACTACCTCCATAAATCTTGACTCTTAATGAGGTGGCCTTTTATCAGGAAGGCGTTTGAGAGAACTCAAGGGTTCCTGAGAATTAGGAATTCTATAAAGAGAAGACCTCTATGACAGACGCGAGTGTGTGCCTTTTGTGAGATGGGAGAGGAGGTAGGAATTTTAGATAAGACTGTAAAAGTGCTATCAAAATTTTTTCCAAGCTTGCTCTTAACACTTCAGTAATTTTCCTTTGTTTAATATCATTTTTATCGAAGAATCACTCAACGTCCATTCCAGATTACTTACCGTTGGACAGGACTTGATATTGCAAGATTGAGCACATACAACTGAATCCCCAAGGCACATACAGGAGTTACAAGTACCATTTTCAAACTTTCCGCCGGTCTAACAATAACAACACGAACAAAACATTTCCATTGCGACAGGTACTTTGTACTCAGTTAGGTTAACTTTTCTCGGAAAAAATTGCGCGCAAAAGTTACTCATTTCTTCCTAAGGGGACAATTTCTTCTGCAGGGTAATGTTTCAGCCCTGTTTGAACATTGTATTTAACGCAGGAAAACATTGAGTTTAATTTACTATTGTAGTTAATCAATGATAGCAACCATGAAAAAAAATTGTCCAAAAAAAGACATCTACTTATTTGAAGTTATCCAACCAATAGACCTTTTTATTTTGTATGTTTTGTTTTCCCAATTCAGACCATCTGATGTCCTCCGGGGAATTTACCTTTTGTCTTTTCATATTCAAGGGGTTTAAATATGAAATGTTGATAAATTCTTTAAATGATTTCTGAGCACTTTGTCACCCACTTCACCATTTTCAGCCACACAAAGTTGCTGTTGTCCTTATTGGGAAACAAGGGGAAGTTGATTAACGACACGTACTTTGCAAAAGGAGATATCAAACAATGGACTTCCCAAATAAAGATTAGAGTTATTTTCCAAAAATCCCTTTTTTTGTCTATCAACCATCTTTAAACTTTAACAAAGAACGACACAATAATGGTTTTCCCAAATTTATGTTCCCATGTTTAGACTAAGAAGTGAATAGGGCTGTCATGGACCATCAAATATTGTTGAATGTTACCTTGTAGAAAATGTTATTGTGATAACAAGGGCACTCCAACACTGGTGACACCCATCTACTGTTGAGTAACACAAGACTGGGGGGACACTTCCAGCCTGGGCTGCAGTTTTCACTTGTACAGGGAATAATTGTGTTCTCTGACAGATCTGCGCATGTCTTACTACAGGTGCAATTACTCCACACGCAACCAAAAGGAGCTGGAAATGAAATTACCAACTAAATTTGTCATCTTATATAATAGATAGTGAGAGAAATTACTGAATGGGAAAAACCCTTCATGCATAGTCAAGGAGTTCATTAAATTCATCAATGTAATACTTCAAGTGTTGCTAATTTGTGTCCCAGATTATTGATCTACTTTCTAACTTAAATTTTCTTCATTTATTGCCCGTGTACTTTTGAGAAATTAGTAGTTATAGTTTTGTTGGCTCGAATACGCCTTTCACAAGAGCCTTGGCAAATTACGTGATGAGTAGAAAAGGATGTTCCCTATAACCCTGTACAGAACATGTTGAAACAACATTTTAAGGCCGCCCTTGATAAATAAAACATTTCAGTATTTTGGTATTTTACTATTAATAGTAAACTAAGAGGGCTAAGGAGGAAAGGATTTTGAATAAACAATATTTGGAGTATTTGTATCCCTCTACACTGTCATTATTTTCCAGTCCAATTTTTAAAGAAACGTAGTTTTCATACCTTTAGTGGTATTTGGGAGTCTTGCTGGCTGAGCTGACGTGAACGATTCAGGAGTGGCACTTGCTAAGTTCGTGGACTCATTTGCGGCAACAAACGCTGATGGCGTAGTTGATGTTCTTGTGGCTTTTTCTTGTGTCGTTGTTTGTGTTGATGGAACTGTAACAGTATTTTTGGTTGCAGTAATCTTGTTGCTGTAAGACAGTTTTGATGATTTTGTCGTCGATTCTTTTTTAGGTGTTGCGATTGTTATATTGGACATGCCTGTGGGTTTATTTACAGCAAGTGATGTTGATGAACCTGTGGTTGTAGTGGGCTTTTGAGCAGATGATCTTCGTGTTGACGAAGTTGATGGTTGCTCCTTGTAAGGAGACGTTGCTCTTGTTGCATTTGATCTTGTTATGGACACATTGTGTGTCGTGGAACCATTTTTGGAATGACTTTTTGAAAAGGTCGTCATCGTCGATGTTCTTTTTGGTTGCCTTGTTGAAAGTTTTATCTGTGCTTTGTTTTCTGATGTCGTTTCTTCATATGATCTTGTCGGTGGCATTCCCATCGCTGTAAAGAAGAGTGAAATATTTATAAGCTCTTTTGATACACGTAGAGTAACTTATTGAGGTCTGGACTATATTGTAGGCTAACTGCTCAAACATGGAATGAACTTGATGCATTCTTGTTTAAGGCACACGAATTAAAAAAAGCCTTCGAATCAAATTTTACTGCTATTCTGGTGTGTTCTCTCACGGGCATATACTCTGTCTGAGAGAATACTTAAAACATCAGAAATCTATTGATATAGGATCTTGCAGTTAATTTTCCAAGAAGGCTTTAAAATATATTTGGAGTTATTTCCGTCTGTAGATCATTCGAAGGTAAAATATCATATCTTCAAATTATTCTTACATACATTCTTACACACTTACTTTTATTTAGTTCACACCTGCAGCATTCATCCTGTCTATCTGGAATAACAAGTTTGAATCCCTACGTACAATCAAATAAAGTTTGCAAAAAGAGAAGTCAAAAGTCTAATAAAGGCAAAGTTAAGAAGATCCTGCTTTAAAAAGAAAACGAAACACTATCAGTATTTCTCAAGACACCCCTAATGATACAAGTGGAAAAATAACGTAAAGTAAAGTAAAACTTCTCAAGACACTCAATACGAATACTGCTAATTTTAACTAATCCCGCCGCCACTCTGCTTTACTGAAAAATCAATTCCGCCAATCCCTAAACCACAACAATGTTTACAAAGGTAAATAACCAGTGGTTTATATTTTCGCGTGAATGCACTGCATTGAAAAAGCGTACTTGCACAAAAGATTGTCTATGACCGATTTGTACAAACAAAGTTTACCTGTGAACATGTCTGCGTACACGTGCGCTGGCAGAAGAGGTCCGATTGGTCAAGAGTGTGGGGTTTTCGCCGACATGTGCACACTTGACAATCGAGCTGGATGCGCGTGTCAACCTAGACAACGGAAAGAAGGAAAAATATGCCAAAGAATCGTTACATACACTTTCATACACGGAGTTTATTTATATATAGTTAGTAGAGGAGACTGGTTAAAAGCCGTCAAACATCAAAGTTGAAGACAACGGTGCTGTAGTTTATGTTGGAAGCTCCCTTACCGTGTACAATCCTTTGTTTTTTGTTCACAAATTGTGACTGCAATAGGTGGTTTTCACGTTACGTTATCGCCGCCATGCTGGTGGACGGTAAACTAAAGATCGCTCATTAGCTCGCTTTGTTTGTCCACCAGCATTTGTTCATTTCACCATTGTTATTTGTGTCTCCCGAGATTGCATGAAAACCACCTATAAATTAATGTGTATTTCTATTGGTCAATAAGTGCAAAGTGATAGGAATCCTACTGTACGTTGGCACGGTCAGGTCCAAAAAAGCTAACAAAAACATCTAACAAAAGATGTCTAACGGGTTTCATAACCATTCCACTTTAATAACTATGGTTTATTTAAACACGAATTTTAGAGAAGCCAGCAAGGTACCGTAGTCTAACGCATGTGTCTTCGGGTAACATAAATGTGGAAAAAAATAAAATAAAATAAACTTATTTACATTACAGGTACATATATCTAATATATTATCTGTATTGAGTGATTTTACTTGAGCCGTGAAACATACACTGACAAATAGCGCAAAATAGCCAGAGGTAGACAAAAGAAGACAATGGAACAAAGTTAGTGCATAATAGTACTTAATATTCTACTACTTATTTCACAGGTTAAGTAAATCACTCTTTGTTGTGGTTCAATTATATCCTTGGTTTAAATTTTACTTCCCTTTGTTATAAACTCATTTTCATATATTACCATGCCCCAAAACAAAGGCAAATAAAATTTAAACCAAGGATAAAATTGAATCACAACATATACATTGTTCGTTGAAAATTGTGATCGACTATATCATTCTTAAAAGGAGACTGTTTCCAAAGGACGTTTTAAACTAGTTAGGGTATATTTTCTATTGACCTCTAATATTACCCGTATACGTTCCATAATTTCACCGCACTGCACAATACTTTGAAGAGTGTTGGTAATACCTAGTAGTTTCTAGTTTTGGTATTGACCTGATATCAGTATCTCTAAGATTATAGATAAACGGTCGTACGGTTAATAGTTCTTTTAAATGATAAGGATAATTAGTGTGATGTAGAGTAGTTAGATACGTAATATATCCAAAACAAGTGCGAGGGTTTCATCAGGGGTTCCAAACACCAAGAAACAAAGCACGAGGCCGTAGGCCGAGTGCTTTTATTGTTTCGAGGTCCAAAAAAGCTAACAGATAGAAACCCGAAGCATGAGATTTTTAGATGACTTCTCAAACGAAACGATAAAAAAATATGCAGTGATACTTTTTTGCTATTGTCCTCCCCAAATGAAAGAACAATTTTATGCAGCGATGCAATCTTGCCATATCACGTAACATTACTTCAACATGCATGATTAATTGTTTTGGTATAGTTGATGTCTGACAATAAGTGAAGACGGAGAGGCAAGATTTAGGGAGCCGAAAACGGTTTACAAAGAACGCGAGATAGTTGAAAAAGCTATTTCCTCGTCAACCAAATATAAGAACAAATAAGCAGTAACAATTTTTGGCGAATGGCAAATTTCGCGGTGGGTTATAGCTCCCGTTTTAGATCCAGGAGGGCTTTTTAAAGGCTATGATTTACACAAGGTCGCACAACTTTCTACCAGAAGAAATGGATGTAACAACCTTGAATTACTGGCTTAGCAAGTTTGTGATGGAGGTGGCCAAGAAGTCGGGGGAGGTATATCCACCGAAGACCGTTTATGGAATAGTTTTTGGTATCCAATGCTATCAAAGTTAATTATATCAAATAATATTCAGTTCATTTTTGGAATTGTTGTTAACAATGTATAATTATTGAAAAATGCTGATTAGAACGCAAGTGGTTGATCTGAGATCAAAACCATGTTTGATCTCAGATCAGAACCCATAAGATTTTCACCTGAGTGTTTATTGGGTATCAAGGTTCATGCATGAGACCCAAATATGCCTCATTTGTCGGCTTTTGCCCTCATGAATGATTAATGAGTTTGAGAAATATATATAATCTTTATCCTGATACATATTCACCATGTTTCATTTCATTTAATGAAAGAAATAGTTGATGATATTATTCAAGCCGTATTACCCGGAGTCTCAGTCCTTTGTATTCGCATCGTTTGATACATGGTGGAGGCATGGGAACTACGCATTTTGTTTGATGCATGATTGTGCCTTTTCTGCACGAACAATATGAACAAGATCCACTGAACGGGCAAACAATCACCCCATTACAATTCATGAAGCAGGTACATTCATCGGCACATTCTAAGGAATAAAAAACAACACATGATATGAATCAATCTGTGACTATAAAGACCTCTATAAAGCGCAATGTTTCGTGCACCTTGTTTTGCAATGCGATTCTTCTGACATGAGGAAGCTATACAAGTATCTTATCCAGTCACTTCAGCGTTTTTTTTTTCTTTTAGGGCCTGTTCACATGAAGGTGGGGGACCCCAGGTAGGTGAGGTAACCCTCTTAGGTAGGGTAACCCGCCTGTCCATATAATCTCTCATTTTAATGTGATCACGTTTACATGTTAGGTGGGGTAATCCGCCACAAGTTACCTCACCTACCTGGGGTCCCCCACCTTCATGTAAACAGGCCCTTAGTCTTTATTGAATATACAAGTATAAAAAGATACCTGTATTTACATGTTTAATATTATTAGTTAAAAAGTAAAAGTATATTTAAAATACATTCTGTTAATAAAACTAGCTTTAAAACGTTCCGTATTAACACAGGGTAGTAGGCTCGTCTGAGTTCTCAGACGTTTTGGATTATTTAACTTTGGGCCGCAAATTATACAGCGGATGATTAGGTAGGCAACTACCGGTAATCTACTTGGAGATTGACCTGTCTGTTTTTTCAAGCAAATCGTATATATCTATAGCATAAGATATAAAACAGCGTTTATGACATCTGCGAAGGAACTGCTGCGAAGTATTAAGTTCAGGCACGGAGGCTGCATACACCGGTAAACCATGCGAAATTTAGGTAAAACTAAAGACTGAAACAAATGATCAATTTCCACTTGGTTATATCCTTCTTTCCTTAAGCTCCTTAACACGTAGAGGCATTTATTCGCTTCGAAAAGTTTCGTTTAATGTGTTCTGTAAATCTGCCATTGCCCTGGAAAATCGCTCCAAACAGTAATAGAAATTCGGCATGCTCTATATTACTAGTAGGAACAGTATTATTAAGTTATGAAAATCTATTTGTGCAGATTGTTTCGCATAAACATCCCCTGACGACTCGCTATAATGGCAATGTCCCTTTAAGCTCGAGACAAACTGTAGGAAGCTCGTTCCTTATTCTCTATGTACGAGCACAGCCAGATTTCAACACCGATACCAAATTGTTTGGTCTTCTTCTAGCTTAAAACAATCCACCCGTTTCGGGATGTGCGAAGAGACCAGAGCTTTCCAGCTTGCGTTCAAAAAATCGCTGTTACGTTCAAGCAGCAGCAACAAGGCGAAAGAAATTCTCTCTTCAAAAATGAATCTGAGTTGAAGAACATGATCTTGTCCGTGTTCTTGCGCAAAGAACTTGAAAAAGTTCCAAATTCCTCTTGAACTCAGACGAGATGCGAGCGTGTATTGAGAAAGCTTATGTGGTTGTAATTTACAGTGTTAAAATAAAGTCGATAATTTGAGTTTCCTCCGACAAACACTCAAAAAATTCGTACTCCTCGTAATATTGACATGAAGCGGTGTCAGATCCTGTAGAAAAATATAGCAAAACGACTTAAACGACGATATTTTCCTCCGAGTGCTCGAGAAACGGGGAAAGAATACAACCTCATTTCCAGGTTCTCTCTCCCAACCGTCGCTCCGCAGTGACGGGTAGGAGAGAACCCTGGGAACGAAGTTGGGAAAGAATCTTATCTTGGCCAACGCGTAAAAACCATGGTAGCGGTTGATTGACGTCCACCAAACCGCAGGTTAGAACCAAAGAAAAAACCCTTTGAGGGCGCGTGTTAGTGGTAACCGCCGTAAGCTACACAACATTTTGTATTCAGTGTTTTTTTTTACCGTCGGAGTCCTTTGGATTTAGTCTAAGTCTTTAAACTAAGTATGAATCGTTTCATTCCGGCAGGTCCAAATTAGAAATCGGTGCGCGGGTTCTCTGCCAAAATATGTTGGGGTTGTATGTTAGGGCTAAGCGCTTAGGAAAGGTAAAACTAGGATCACCTCTTTGAGTACTTTATTCATGCCAGCCACACATACGTTCGTCTACAGCAGCTCCAATTTAACCTCTAAAAATTTTAAAAATAGCTAAAGTGTAGATACTTTCAGGTTCGCTGACCATGAGAGTTTTAAAAAAACGCACTTCCTTTCGTGACTTTAATGCACTTTTTATTGTGCACTAAAGTGGTTGAAAACAAGCCTATAAGGTTAATCATGTCAAGTAGAAGAAAACCAATTTTAAGCTTTAAAAAGCTTGACAACTTAGCCCCCACGGCACTTCCTTAAACCAAAACAGGAACTCCGATGCGAGTAAAACCCAAGGTCAATTGTGATTCCAAAGATGCTCATTTCAGGGACTGATTTTTGAATTTAATTAAGGCACAGATAAATGATACGTACGTTGTTTACATGTCGACAAAAATACGGATTAACCTTGATCTACAAACAGGTAAGAGAGCAAATTCAAGAACAAACATAAAACAACTAAATTCCGCATGACAAAAATCTTCAAAATAACTCCAGAACAAAATACAAAATACTCCAGAACACTTGTATGGGAGAAAACCCACACACAGCTAGTATTAAGGGCGTTGGGTTTAGACAGAAATGTTATCGTGTTCAAGTAACAAATAAATTTTCCTTACCTGAGGCAATGGGAAGCATTGTTGTTCGCATGGGTGTTGTAGGAGTGGTCATTACATCGCCAGCCCCTGGTGGAGATATGTTCGTAGTCAACGGACCAAGATGTGACGTATGAGCCAAGGGTGTCTGGGTTCCGAGTGTCGTTGAATTATTTTTCGTTGGTGATAGTGAAGTCGGTGAACTTGTTCTGTGCGTTGGTGCTTTTGATCCATGCGTGGATAAGGTAATGTTATGGGGTGCCTTAGTTGCTGACATTCTACCGCCAGTAACCCCGGATGTCGCGGTGGTATTTGCCTGTGGTATTGTTGTAATTGCTGAGGTTGGACAGCTTTCTTCGTCTTCACCTTGAGGGCAATCTTGATAACCATCACAAAGAGATCTATAGATATATTTATTACACAACCTTCTATAAATGCTCATAATGTATCTACCTTCCATCTCACATATTTTTATTATTGAAACGTGGATGGGAAATATGAACAGAGAACAGCGATGAATTAAGCTCGATATTACAAACATTTTCCAGAATTGAGGCTTAGAATGACTGAGACAATCTCGAAAAGAAAGAATGAGATACATTGCGGCTGTTACCCTTGAAATGAACTCGCTCTAAATGTTTTAGAGCATTTCCAACCACCACTTACATGGATGAAGATGTCATACGTGGCTCAAAATTACCAAAAGACAGGAACGAAAGTAGGAGTGGTAAAACACTAATAAAAAGCTATACAACTGAAAACATTTTCACTGTTGGGCTTCCAACAAAAAGGCACCATATTCTGCTACTTAGATACTGAGTTTAAGGATGTTTGTAAGCATATCCGGGAATGATACTGACCTGAAAGATATACACGTACTGTTGTTGCACCGGAATTCGTTGCAAGTTGTTACACAATGTAATTCATCTGAGTCATCCCCGCAATCATCATCGCCATCGCACAATAGACTCTGGTTAATGCACTGGCCGTTCTTACATCTGTCATTTGACCATGCAATTATAGTTAATATCAATAGTAACTAAGAGATTTACGCAGTATTATATGCGTTTATTTTTATCAAATTCAAATTCAATGAACACTGTTTATATGTTCTGTGGTGATCCGTAACTGAGACGCGGATCACAGTCGTTATATTTCTCAAAAGAGAACATGTGAGCTTTGTGGCTGTAATACTACAAATGGAGTCAGACTTCTTAAGGCTCGGGCTTTATTTTATACATCCACTAAACATAAAGGTTGGTTGTGAGATTTTTCAGTACAATGATCTCGACTACCAGTAATCGCTTCAACGTACTTGTCAATTTTAATAGTGCAAATAATGAACCAAATAAAAGAGTTATTAACATCTTCTTGGGGTGGATCACTTTCCAGCATCGATAGTAGCCACTAAAAATAAATGGCTAAAACGGAGTGTTCTAACAAAGAGCCATCGATTTCACAAATGGCTCTTACTAAAGATAGAGACTTCTATGAATAGCTCTATAATGCTTACCAACCTAAATTCCGAACAAATTGGAGGTATCAATACAGTCGGTGTGAATGGGATGGGAGATACTGCAGCGCAACCGTAAACCTCCATCCGTAGGCATACTCCTAGGTACCACTGTTGTGCATGCACACGGATATACTGAGCAAGAATTGGTTGGCGTAACTTGTTAGTTACAATGGTGGATTGGTTAGTGTTGCCTTGAAATACCTACAGGACAAAAAGATAGGCCATTCTAAGCAGAGCCTCCCCTTTCATACAACTTTTAAGTAAATAGATTTCTCGCTTGTTAGCCTCAAAGTTGGTTATGAATAATTCATGATTCTATTTTGTTCAGCATTTGGCTATATTTGTCCAGTAAACTTGCAATGAGTTGTTTAGCAGCAGATGGTAAACTACAATCCGACCATTTTACTTTCTTTTTATTTCATGTAACGTAATCTCTCATATGTGAAATCGCTTGAAAGCTACAATCGTGGCTGTCAAAATTCAGGCTCTGGGTGGCAAAAAGAGACACGTGGAGGCAGAACCTCGTAAGGGAAACGACATCAGATGCCAGAACCAAAAAATTCATGCATAGTGTCAAAGCGGCTCAACTTCGACGTTAAATTCCAAAAATATCTGAAAACTAATAGGGGTGATGAGATTGGTCCAAAGAATGATGTCTGGTACAAAGCCAGCGTCGAAATACTTATATTAAGCTAATTTGCTCAAAATTAAAAAAAAGGTGGGATTATTTCCACAATGTGTTGATTGCATATGATCACTGAAGTGGAATGCTGTGCAGTGAGTTTCTTTCTAATTCTTTATCAGCGCTTACCTCAGATATCTTGGACCAGGTAACCCCGTTTAAGCTGTGCGACAAACGAAATAATGTCACCCATTTGTGAAGGACTGGATGACCCTGAGTGGCTACTGCTGTTACTTTACGAACAGAACCGAGATTGACTTGCAAATATGGTGCTACATCATGAGGCCCAGAACACCACGCGCCGCTTCCCCTTCCTACTATATGCGAGTTGTTGAGGCGTCCCTCCCCAGGCCGATAGTACACGTCAATGGAGGACGAAGCTCCAAAGGAGAAATCTGGAACGGCGTGACTAGATAAACCTAACGATGTAAAAGAAATGTTTGTCAGATAAAAATTGTCTTGATGATGATTTAAACTGTCTCCTGCAACTTAAAGTAGTATTCATTCTAAGATAATAATTTTAGTTTTTAAGGCTATTCACGGACTTGCGCCACCGTATATTAGCGTTTTAATTAGAGTTAGGCCGAGGTCCTCTTACAATCTCAGATCAAATAGTAGTCTTTTACTGGAGCTGCCTAACGAGCAAATGTTTTCTACGCTTGGTGCCAGGTCAATTTATGCTGCTGCGCCATATTTGTGGAATAGTTTGCCTGCTGAGTTGCCTGATATTCAATCATTAACTTATTTTAAAAGAAAACTTAAGACCCATCTTTTTCGGGCAGGTTAGACTATTTTTTTTAATTTTAATTTTTATTAATTATAATTAATTAATCAATTTGTATTCAATAGTATTTTACATTGTTTTATTCATATTATTTGGATAAGATTTTTAAGTAAATGAATCATTGTAAAGCGCTACTGATCATTCTATGTAAATAGCGCTATATAAGTATTTTAATTATTATTATTATTATTATTGTTATTATTATTATTATTATTATTATTATTATTATTATTAAAGTCACTGTCACATCTAGAATATCTCAGCTTTGACATGAGTTATTCATTGAAAGAAAGCAACAGATTCTCACCCAAAGGTTTATGGCATGGTAACACATCAGTGCAATTTAGTTCGTCTTCACCACTGTCGCAGTCTTCTTGTCCATCACATAACCAATGATTCGTTATGCACGTTCCATCCGTACATCTAAATGTAGACGGCTGACAAGTAGTGAAATTCTTTTTAATGCACGTTTTACAGCATTTACCAGGGGTTTTCAAAACAGTGAATTTGTCTGAAGGACAGTTTATAAGTGGGGGACATCGAATAGCTCGGCAAATGACACTGTTATTCCAACACCAACATCTTTCACAAGAGTTGTTCCATGTGGATCCTGGGTCATAATACTTTCCATTAGAGTAACAAATACATTCTGCCGGTCTTACACAACGGGTACCATTAAACACAGTACCGTCAGGGCACTGACATCCGGGAAAACAAGCGTTTGTGGGGAGAGGGTCACAGGTTTTGTTCATGTGCTGGCAGGTATCCTCACAGTTTGATTTGCATTTAGTATACACTTTGCCTTGCGGGCACGATGGAGTTGTTGGGGAAATTATTGTCCTGGGTTTCGTCGTAAGTGTAATATTAGTTCGAATTTTCCATGGTGATCTGGAAGTCATTGTTGGTCCTAAAAATATTTTTTCTGCTGTTGAGAATGTTTCTTGTGATTTGGTTGAGGCCTTTGTATTAGTTAATAGTGTTGTTGCTTGTGGTATCGAGGCTGTTTCAGCTGTGCTTGGTAATGATATTGTTGTCGTTTCCGGTGGCGAAAATATTTCAGTTGTACCCGATGATGACATTGTTGTTTCGGCTGGTGATGATGTTTCAGCTGTTCTTGAAGATGACATTGTTGTTTCCGGTGGTGAAGAGTTTTTAGCTGTGCTTGGTAGTGTTATTGTTGTTTGTGATGACGAGAATGTTTGAGCTGTGGTTGGTGATGATACCGTTGTTGTTTCAGGTGGTAAGGATGTTTTAGCTGTGCTTGCTGGTGACGTTGTTGTTGTTTCAGGTGGTGAGGATGTTTCAGTTGTGCTTGGTGATGACATTGTTGTTGTTTCCGGTGGGGAGGATGTTTCAGCTGCGCTTGCTGATGACATTGTTGTTGTTTCAAGTGGTGAGGATGTTTCAGCTATGCTTGTTGATGACATTGTTGTTGTTTCCGGTGGTGAGGATGTTTCAGCTGTGCTTGGTGATGACATTGTCGTTGTTGCCGGTGTTGAGGATGTTTTAGCTTTGTTTGGTGATGACGCTGTTGTTGTTTCTGGTGGTGAGGAAGTTTCAGTTCTGCTTGGTGATGACATCGTTGTTGTTTCAGGTGGTGAGGATGTTTCAGTTGTGCTTGGTGATGACATTGTTTTTGTTTCCGGTGGGGAGAATGTTTCAGCTGCGCTTGCTGATGACATTGTTGTTGTTTCAAGTGGTGAGGATGTTTCAGCTATGCTTGCTGATGACATTGTTGTTGTTTCCGGTGGTGAGGATGTTTCAGCTGTGCTTGGTGATGACATTGTCGTTGTTGCCAGTGTTGAGGATGTTTTAGCTTTGTTCGGTGATGACGCTGTTGTTGTTTCTGGTGGTGAGGAAGTTTCAGTTCTGCTTGGTGATGACATCGTTGTTGTTTCAGGTGGTGAGGATGTTTTAGCTGTGCCTAGTGATGACGCTGTTGTTGTTTCTGGTGGTGAGAATGCTCCAGCAGTGCTTGGTGATGACGCTGTTGTTTCCGGTGGTGAGGATGTTCTAGCTGTGCTTGGTGATGACACTGTTGATGTTTCCGGTGGTGAGGATGTTTTGGCTGTGCCTAGTAATGACGCTGTTGTTGTTTCTGGTGGTGAGAATGCTGCAGCAGTGCTTGATGATGACGATATTGTTGTTTCCGGTGGCGAGGATGTTCTAGCTGTGCTTGGTGATAACGCTGTTTTTGTTTCCGGTAGTGAGGATGTTTTAGCTGTGCTTAGTGATGATCCTGTTGTTGTTTCAGGTGGTGAGAATGTTTCAGCTGTGCTTAGTGATGACGCTGTTGTTGTTTCCGTTAGTGAGGAGGTTTTAGCTGTGCTTGGTGATGACGCTATTGTTTTTTCTGGTGGTGAGGACGTTTCAGTTGTGCTTGGTGATGACATTGTTGTTGTTTCCAGTGGTAAGAATGTTTTTGCTGTGTTTGGTGATGACGCTGTTGTTGTTTCCGGTGGTGAAGATGTTTTAGCTGTGCTTAGTGATGACGCTGTTGTTGTTTCGGGTGGTGAGAATGTTTTAGCTGAGCTTGGTGATGATGCTGTTGTTGTTTCCGGTGGTGACGATGTTTTAGTTGTGTTTAGCGATGACGCTGTTGTTGTTTCTGGTTTCGAGGATGTTTTAGCTGTGCTTGAGGATGGCGTTGTTGTTGTTTCCGGTAATAAGGATGTTTCAGCAGTGCTTGAGGGTTTAGTTGTTGTTCTTTCCAGTAGAGGGGATGATTTTTCTGTGCTTGTTGATGACATTCTTGTAGTTTCCGGTGAGGAGGATGATTTTGCATTGCTTGTTACTTTTTTTGTAGGTGATGGGGACGTCTTACCTAGAGGATGTATCGTTGTTACCTCGTTTATTATGTACGACGTGGTCGTGTTACCAGGCGTTTTTGAGATTGTTTTTGTTGGTGATTTTGTTCGCAATATAGTCCATTTTGTTGACTTTAAAGTTGATTCTGATCGTCCTCCGGACACTGTTGGTGTTGGAGTGAATTCTCCGGATGGTTTGGTCATTGCGTTTGTTTCTGGAGATGATGAAGTCTTAGCTGTAAGAAATCAACGCAAATAGAATATTCAGTAGCCTTTTTCCTTTTTCGTTGATTCGTTAAGCCTCAGCACACCTCACATTGCAACGACAGAATATTCAGTAGCCTTTTTCCTTTCTCGTTGATTCGTTAAGCCTCAGCACACCTCACATTGCAACGACCACAATCATAGTTTGCATAGTCAGTAAAGGAGACTCATATGAAAGCCAGCAATTTTCTAAGGCCAAAACAAACGCGTTATCTCGCATGTTTTGCTACACATAAACATTGATCAACATACACATGCAGCTGAACACAGAAGTAACAGAATTTAACGTAGCAGAAATATTTAGCATTACCCATTTTATTTTTCTTGATTCTTTCACTGAAATATTGATCAATCTCCCGCGTTTTAGTTACTTCGCTCACCTAGGTTGCTCCCATTTCTAATGTGCGTCATCTTTCTGCGCGAGGAGTTGTTTTTTTCCTCGGCCTGCACGATCCACAGCCAAAGACAGTGCAGCTATCCACCGCCATGGCTATTTACCGTCTCTTAAGGTGACTCGACCCAGTTTTTTTGGGGGGGTACCATCCTACTTTGAAGCTGTCTGGTATCCCCACCTTTACTTTTATCGTAAGTCTAACACATAGAATGGATAACATATAGATCAATCTAAAATATAACATAAAATTTTGGGCGATGGGAGTAAATGTCACGTGGTTATAATGCCACGCCCCTTTGAGGTCTGAGTCGAAAATCTGCTGTTGCCGGCATTTCTTCGTGAAAATCTCTCGGTTACACATAGTGCGCATTAGTGCCTTGCGCTGAACAGAGTGTCACCAAAATCGCAAAGACCCAATTCGAGAAATTCAGCGGTTTCCAAATTTAGGTCATAATTTATGCGAAAATGATAAGCAAACTTTACACGGATTATATCTAATAAACTACGAGATTCATCTCTGTATTTTGGGCATCCTTATAACAGATGGGTCCTTGCAAGGCTGCAAAACAATTTAGGGCTTTGTAAATGCGCGCGATTTCGAGCAAAGCAAACATATAGAAATTATAGTTTTCGCAATTTGTTGACGTTTGTCAGAGTTTAAGAGTCAATCTCACGAAAAAAGTATTTTCTTAAAAATTCGTAGTTTTTTTTCCTTCAAATTTTTTCAGGGCCACAATTGATTAAGTAACTACCCGGACTCTGAATTTCATGGTCATTGAAAAACTGTGACATTATCTTCTATAAGCCCAAACTTGAGTAAACATTGAAGATTTTTAGCGTTTTGGCTGAGTTTGTGCTTTGGGAGTTGTCTATTGTTTCTAGTCTATCATGATACAGCATTCTTGTTCAGCACGCGTGCAATGACCGCGCTTGGCTGACTTCCGAATGCTCACTGAGATATTATAATTTTGGTACAGTGAGACAGGCCATCGCGTGATACATAGAGGTTTAACTAACAATTTTAAATCAATTCTCGTGCTTCTTGTGTCTTTGCAAAAAAATCAAGAAGTGCTACACACTAAGTCTACTTACTATTACAAAAATATCATTTTTTCATAGTTTTAATGCAAGCCAATAATTAAACCAACTCGTGACGGGAATATCTCGGTGAGCATAACCCATCTGTTATAAGGATGCCCAAAATACAGAGATGAATCTCGTAGTTTATTAGATATAATCCGTGTAAAGTTTGCTTATCATTTTCACATAAATTATGACCTAAATTTGGAAACCGCTGAATTTCTCGAATTGGGTCTTTGCGATTTTGGTGAAACTCTGTTCAGCGCAAGGCACTAATGCGCACTATGTGTAACCGAGAGATTTTCACGAAGAAATGCCGGCAACAGCAGATTTTCGACTCAGACCTCAAAGGGGCGTGGCATTATAACCACGTGACATTCACTCCGATCGCCCAAAATTTTATGTTATATTGTAGATTGATCTATATGTTATCCATTCTATGTGTTAGACTTACGATAAAAGTAAAGGTGGGGATACCAGACAGCTTCAAAGTAGGATGGTACCCCCCCAAAAAAACTGGGTCGAGTCACCTTAAGTAATAAGTTAAGACGATCTTTCGACTCGTATCAACCCAAAACAAGCAAACTATCACGGAGATTTTTATCGTACTGTACTCCGAACGCCATGGAAATTTCTTGTGCATTGTCATCACTAGACTAAGCAAAACCTAAAACAAAGGCATAGTTCAAGAACCTTTCCCGCTTTCATAACCAGTCCCCTCTACTAACTATGTAACATTTAGCCTGCTATGGCAGACGTAATTCCGGTTCGGGCAACTTTTCGATATACATACTACTGATTTAGCAGGTGAACAAGCCAGAGAAAATAAACTTTAATTGCTTAAAAAGACTAATCCACTAATTCATCACTTTGATATGTTTCAAGTAATAAGTGATTTGGGAGCTGTATATACAGTAGAGCGTACAAAAGATGACGAGAGGGACTAAGATATCAGTGTTAGGCGGCGAAGGTACCTGCAGGTGTTGGACATGTCGGACCAGTACAGGATAGACAACCAGATTCACATGAACTAAAAGACGAAATGCAATGTTGTAAGACGATATGATTATAGAACTGTACGTAGCCTCTCCAAGATGAGAAACGATAAAAAGGGCAATAAAAAGCTCAGAAAAAGGACAATGAGACTAGAGAACAGAGAAAGAACGGGGTGCTCAGTTAGCAAGACAATGTTTTAAAAAATTCAACAGAATTTTGTGATCTTCTTACCATCTTTGACAATTTATGATGGAAATTGATCCGGGCTCGTATATCCCGCCTCCAGCGTTACAAGGGCAGTCTCTTGGCGCGATGCACCTCCCATTTCTGAGCACAGTTCCATTTGGACATGCGCAACCCTCCAGTTGCACAGGACAATGCCGTGGGCTGACCTCGCACAGGCTTTCGCAGGTTTTAGGACAGGCTGTTTCGCAGGCGGTATACTCAGTACAACTGTCTTCCTTGTGTGGACACTGAATTGCTATATTGAACAAATACAACCACATGCAATTAAAACCCGCAGAATTTAGAGCGTTTTGTTATAGCCTTCGTCTTAACACAAAGAAAATTAAATGTAATTCATGGTTACTTGAATGAAACGATAAAATAACCAGTTCGCCAGAGAATCCAGCAGCACCTAAACACTAATTTAAACTTCATTTCATCATGCAACCGACATTTACACCTAAATTGCGCAAGTTTATCTTAATTCTGCTTACTTTAACGGCCATTGTTTGTTATTGAAGAGTTGCTTGTGATTCGTCTACTTACGACAAAGTTCCTGTGTTCTCCACTTGATTGCGACTCCATGTTTACAACACTCGTGACCATAGGCAGCAATGGCAGTGCACAGACACTCACAGTCTCCTCCATTATCACAGGCGCAGGCATCCCTGTAACACGCATCATACCAGGAACCTGGATCTACCTGAGGTTTGTATAAGAACATTGATTAGTTTAGTGGGACCAAATAACAGGGGGTCCAGGGAAAGGTAGCACACCTGAAGGGGAACATTGTTCGGTAAGTAAATGTCCTGGGCCCGGTTGTTCAAAAGTTGGATAGCGCTATCCACCGGATAAATCGCTATCCAGAGGATAAGTATTACCCAGTGAAAAGCGCTATCCACCTTTTGAACAACTGGGGCCTGAAATACTTACTGGATCAGAATACTAAATCAGATTATTTTTCAGCGCTAATCTTCCGTTAATTTCATCAATCATTTGTTGCTTTAAAGCAAAAGCTCACCCAATATACAGCCTTACATAGCCAAACGGAAATGCTAACTCCTAAGCATTAGCAAATCTTCCTATCATTTCGGGCTGCCAGTCCTTTACGAAGCGAAAAAGTAAAAATAATGACTAAAGCGCAATAATGTTTCGGTCCTCCATATCGTTCCTTTGTTCTTATGTCTAGAAATGTTTTGGCCAGTTACTAACCACGTGGTGACAAGGCTTAAACACGTCTCCCCTTATAACGCTGCACATCTTGTGGGCCCAGGCTTCTCGATGTTTGTTCGTTGCACAAGGATTTCTGGGACTAACTGCATCCGGGCAAGATGAATCAATTTTCCAGCTGTCACCAAAGTTATTCGGTAAAGTCTCAGGTAACATCTGTGGACTCATGAAATCGTCATTTCTGTCACCATTGAAGTTTCCGCATAAGCCGCATGTTCTTCCTAATGGAAATTTAAAATGAGTTTTATTCACATCCTTCTTATGCTCCATTTGAAAGCAAAGACATTTCTGTACAAAGGTAATGTCAATAATACATATATCATGTATTGACACCTTACCAACTGACCTTTGAATTTTGGATCCAAAGTGATGTACAGTCTAGTTCCTCTATCCCATGTAACGGTCAACCCAAACTCAGTTTCTAATACAGTAAATAAATGCAGTTCCCTTATTTGGAACTTCCCATTCATGTGGACCGTCGACGCACCAGGTAGTGATGATACCACAGGTGTTTTCCCTCTTTCTAATGTGATCACCGTGTTGTTAATTATAACGGACACTTTCTTTGTGCATGTCAATCCACTACTTCCACAAGGAACATTCTGGACCTGTATCTGAAATGTGTCTGCTGACGAACCGTTACAAGAATCTTGCGCAAGAATGTACTCGCAAGCTCCGCTAAAAGTGTACCTTTTTCCGTCAAAGGTGATATAATTCAGTTCACCGTAAACAGAGCACGTTCCGGAACATACGTAGTTTGTACACGACCATTGAGAGCCTCTGCAGTAACTGAAATAACAGATAAAATCAAACCAATTCCAGAATCAGAGATTAGGTTACTTTTCTATAGATATCACCAAAGTTGTTTTTATAAATTAGCCTAATCGACCCTCTAATTGATTCCCATGCACTATTTATTTCGCGCTTCAAAGAGTAATATTAATTCACATATTCAAAAACACTTCCATTGACAGCTTTTTTAATCGTTTAATGGCTGGTTGAGGCCACTCATGAATCCCGTTACTCATGTTGAAACAGATCGTCATTTTCCATGCATTATTGGAACTGATCTTTATTTTCCTGATTTCAACAAGCCAGTGCACTTTTTCTTTATGGCGTGGTTTTTTCCCATTTCTTTCCGTCATAGATTAACGAACACTTGTTGAAATTTCTTCTTTTGACAATAAGCCGCAAATAGTATAGGGTGCAACGAGTACTCTCGATTTGCTCAGGAATCTATTTAACTTGCGCAGGAATATATCAACACCGATGACGTCATCGCCTTTTGTCTTTTGCGGAAATACCATAAGGATAAGGTCAGGTGCTATTTTTAGTTGGTTTTACAGGTTTGACAGCTTGTTAATCGATGACATCACAGTATATTTTAAGGTTTGTTTGTAGTTTCCTTATTTGGTAATGATGTCACCTCTGACTTGAATTCAGTGAGCCGCAACGTAATTATGCAAGTTCTATTCCCTGCCACTTTTATCGTTTTTTGTAAGGAACGACTTGTTCCAGTTCAGGTTCACTGATTCCAAAATTGAGCTATAATTGAGGACGAAGGCAAAAGTAGCTCTTTCTAGTGCTAAACACAATTTTTACTTCCATCACATTTCTATTGTTTTCCCTCCTATACAACCACCACTACTACATTTCTATTGTGTCCCCTACACCACCACCTCAGAGTGAAGGAGGGAAAAGAAAATGAGTTGGTGGTGGACGGAAGACAATCGAAATGAGGTGGTGGTGGTGGTGATGGAAAAGCAACAGAAATCTGATTGTGGCGGTGCTAGTGGAGGGATAACAATGGAAATGTGGTTTTGGTAGTGGAAGGATAGCAATGGATGTGGTGGTGGTGGTTTTGGAAGGAAAACGATACAAATGTGGTGATTGAGGTGGTTTTAGAAGGAATACAATGTCGCCCTCTTTCATACGCACAATTTGGGCGACAATAATTAGTGAATTGGTACTGGAACAATTTTTTGTCTGCAATGGACAATGAAAGCGGCAGGGAATAGTCCCAGGTCACGTTATGACCAAATTAGGACAAACAAACATAATTGAAAACAAGTTATGAAATCATCGATCTAAAATCTGTCAACCCGGTAAAAACATTTACAAATAGCACTTGACTTTATCTTAATGAGATTACCCTGCATTTTCTTCGTGAGATAAAGACAAATGGCGTTTACATACTCCTGTGCAAGCTAATCAGATTCCTGTGAGAAAAGGGGAGCAATTCGTGAGCCTTATACTACTTTCGTTAACTAAAACCACTTATTTTGGAAGGTGAAATATTGCAAATTAAATTTATGTTTTCTGGACACATCCTGAAATCTAACTACTGAAACATACCAAATATTACAATCCACTTTGATCTTTTCCCCTGGCCTGTATCTTTGACCTCCGTGATGACAGAGGCACTGGGAGGAGTTGATACATTGTTTATTATGAAGTACCATTCCCTTGGGGCAGATACAGCCTTCCTGGCAGGTGTTGTCGAGGCAGGGAAGATGATAATTGTTGCAAGTCTTTACGCATTGTGCTCCACAGGCTACCCAGCTCCGACCCGGCGGGCAAACTAAGAAGATAGATAAAGCTGTTTTAGGAGTCGCAGAATTTAGATAATTAAAAAGAAAAAGACCCTTTTTGAGTCAGCCTTAAGACGTCACGTTCTGGTAGAGCCAAGGAGCATGCTCCTTTGAAAACTCGCTTAAAAACCCCTCACTGTGTATATGATAGTCATTAATGTGGCGAATCTCTAAAAGGACAGAATTATCGAATCTGTAGTATTCCTGCATAATCAGTTAGGTGATATAATAATAATGTCCTAACAGCTCAACAACTTCACTTTATTAGAAAAAGTAGCATTATAGCACAGATTTTACAGACAGCCGCGACGAACAGTTGTAGTTACTGGTCAGAGTAAATTTAAATCCGGAAATGCAAGCACTGAGCACTAACCCCTCGACCAGTTGACCAGGCTGCCTGCCCAAACTTCATATTTTGCATCGAAAAAATGTATTGACGGTTAACTTTGCTCAGTACAAAATTTCTTTATAGCAATATAACAAAATGTAAAAAAAAAAACAAAGTTTTTACCTGCACATGATTGATTGGTGCAGATAAACTGTCCATGCTTGCATAAGCTGAAAGAGAACTGAGACAGCATTTGGGTGTTGTTTTCTTTTACTGATTTTGATCACAAGAAATGCGCCGTTAGATTTAGGTTTGATGTTTTTTGCTGTAGCTAATACCTTTAACCTTAGATCACTGTAAGAATTCGCCTTTTGAAATAAACATATATTGAGAGAAGGATATTACACGGTGGCGCGAAGATATGAATTTTATTTTCGAGTGGCAAAAGAACATCTTACTAACGAGCGCAGCGAGTGAGTAAAATATTGTTTTTGCCACGAGAAAATAAAATTCATATCTTCAAGCCGCCGTGTAATGTTCTTTTTATTATATAGACAAAGACATCGATAAAATAATAGAGGGAAATTACCGAAATTACGTCATCGATAAATTCACGTGTGAGATTACGGGTCCCGGATGTAGTTTTCATGAATTTTACGAGTGGTATATTTTCCAGTAAAACACTCGTGTCTATATAATAAATATATATATATACACTGTTTACAGGTAGCCATTACGACGTCTGAAGGAGGATCATGAGGTTATCCCCATATCAAGATCTCTTCTAACCAATAACCCACAGAGTCAAGTAAAGAGTGGCCACACAACCGGGATCTACGTCCCCTACCCTTTTCGAACAGTGCTGTGAGACGGTGCCTACTGTTTTTCGTCCTTTTCCGAGAAGACTAGAAAGTCTAACCGTTTGCAGATGTCATTACAAAGGCAGTGTTATATCGTGAATTTATATCCTGAAGTTGTGTTACAATAAATGAAGTTACGTCGCAGATGTATTACGTTCATACAGTGCGCTTGCGTGGAATGAGAATGGGGGATAGAAGAACTAGAGCTGTTGGGCGCGATCCATTCAACCAAGATTTCCGGAAATTTCGGTCCAAAACTCAATGGATCGGTTCGGTCCAACCGGAAAAGTTTCGAAAAAACTGGTCCACCTTTTGAGGTGGACCAATTTTCCCGGTCGGACCGGTTGGAATTTTGGTTGAATAGGTCGCGCATGTTTTGTTCAGTGTGGCACGTTTTATTTCATGATTTCGTTCTTGGACTTCCAAGTTACAACATCTGGCGACGAGGATAGGATCCACTGGGCAGCTTTCCGCTATTTCCTTAAACAGATGACATTCTTTCACTCCGTTTCGTTCGTTTGTGCTTTCACGCACGTGTTCTCTGGAGCGTTTGCAATCCCGCCGTGGCTTCCCCGGTTTTTGGTTCTGTTGGTCAACTTGATCCGTCCTCTGAGACGTTTACGGCTTACCTTGAAATAATTGATCGGTTCTTTGAAGCCAGCGATATTGGGAAAAGTTCTGAGGATTTAACTGCGGCTATTATTCGTAATTGGTGAGAAGACTTAGAGCACTCTTCGCGATTTGTGCAGCTCTGCTAATCAAAAATATAAAACATTTGAGACATTATGTGAACTACTGCGACAACATTTTAAGCCCAAGCGATTGGAAGTTGCCGAATCCTACAGATTTCATCGATGTTGTCAAGAAGAAAATGAAACCTTCTCGGTTTTACAGTGAGCGTTTAAGACATCTGGCCGCCACTTGTAATTTTGGCGAATTCCTGAACCGCTCACTCCGCGGCCAGTTTGTGTTTGGTACTGAGACTTGTAAAAAACTGTTGAGTGAAGACTGAACATTTCAAGAGGCTCTCCAAGTGGCTTAACAGACTGCAAGTTCATCAGCAACAATTGCTATCTGAAGAAGATGAGTTGTATGTGTTGCATGATATTCATGCAATGCCAAGGTCTGAAATTTCGGCACCACTGAAGATTGAAGACAAGGATTGTCTGAAGAAGTTAGACCAGGTCCTTAGTGAAGAGGTGCGACAGGTGCGCTCGCACCCCCCGCAGGTTCCATGCAGAGGTCCACTTTTTTTGTTGATCAAAGATTAAAACAAGGGAATTTAGTGTATTGTTCTATTCTAATTCACTGATTTTGTAGTAAAATACCGCGAAAGAGCCATAAGCTTGATTGCCAGATTGTTCCCGATCCAGCCATACTGTCTCCGTACATCCCTCCTACAGCAACGTTGAATGAGTCCATTATGACCGGCACAGAGGAAGACATTCGTATTGCATAGAAGCAACCAATGGTGTCCATACCGATTGCCTGTTACGATTTCTCAACTTAGTCCCTTGCCAGAGATTTCTGATTCTGCTAATGTCGATGACCCGCTAGTAGTTCAACCAAGCTCTCAATGTGATACCCTGCAGACACTGAAAAACGTTATCCCACCCGGACAACCCGCAGGACCCCAAACCACTTCAAAGATTACGAGTGAAAGTAATGGCAATAACCGACTCGAAACCTTTTGTCTTGTTTATTTTTTCATTTATGTGTTTCCACGTTCCATATTTCTTAGGAGATGTTATATCGTGACTTCGTTTCCGGATAATTTTGTTACATGATGATGAAGTTGCGTCACAGATGTGTTACGTGTACATCGATGCGCTTGCGCTGAATGAGAACGGGTAAAAAAAGAACTAGAGCTATCATGTTTAATTTGGCTCGTAATATTTAATAATTTCGTTCTTGGACTTCCAAGTTACAACAGGAAGCACTTTCTTCTCAGTTATTTAAAGACCCTGAGTGTTGGTCCGGCGGGGATTTGAACCTAAAGGTTATTCTGGTAATTTACAGTACATTGTCTGCTTACCAGGTTCTCAATAGAACTGAATTGATTAAAATCAAGAAGAAATTTCTTACCATTCTTTGCAATTAGTAGGTTTGATCACAGTCCCAGGCGCATACGCGCGCCCATTGTGGTAACAAGGGCACTTTGAGTAAGGCACACATTGGTTATCATCTGTCAGCGCCTTTCCGACAGGACAATTGCAGCCCTCAGCGCATTCTTGAAGACAAGGCACGTCCATGGAGATCTCGCGGCACGTTCGTTTACAAGACGATCCGCACACTTGGTACAGTTGGCCGGGAATTGAACAAACAACGTCTGAAAATGGTAAGACAATGAAATAGAAATCTGGCTGTGTATATTCACATGATCCGCTTGTTTTATCTTTTAAGTTTATAAGAAGGCGCAGTTCACTACTTCAACATAAATATTAAGCACTTGTTTGCCTTTAACGAACTAGCTGGCATGACTGATCTCAATTTTCACTAGAAAAAAACGGAAATGGTCAGGAAGATTTAGGTCGTAAAAAATACTGACTGGTACCGAAGCGATAGGCCATGGATCCATTCTGCGCCAAAAAACCTAGGATCTTTATATAACTGAGGTGAATCTACTGCAACTGCGCTGTCATCTGGTTAAAAATGGTTAAATTTTCTAGTCTTCTGGAACAAGGGAAAAAACCGAAGCCGCAACACTTTCACTGATCTGAATATTGTGAAAAATAAAGGATCCTCTTTGGACCGCGAATCTCTGACAGTCGCAACCCTGTTAATAAGCTTTCGTGGGCTGAGTCCCGCTCTCGCCTATCCCAACTTGGTATGAGTGTACCGAATAACGCCAGTAAATATGACACATACACCAGCTTAAAATAGACCTAATCACCTGTGAAAGGGAAAGTAGGAGCAAGGATTGCACAGTTGGTTAGTGCGCGCGGCGTTCTGTGTGAGGGGTCCCGAGTTCATTTCCCAGGGGTAACTTTAGTGATGGTTTTGACTTCTATTCTTTCCGTTAAGCTTTATGTAGTTTTAAATACCCAAGAAAATTACGGGACGTAGGAATAAAATTTTGAAAACAATGGAAAACTGAATACTTACCACACTGTGGCATAACTTGAGAATTAATCCATTCGATAACCACCCCATGTCTTGCACAGTCGTGCACATAATTAGCGATAGCGTTGCATAAACATTGTGTACTCTGCTGGCACCCACACACGTCAAATATGCAGTCAGCAATGTAACCATCAGCAGGGTTTAAAGTGTGATGACATTTGTTGAATGGAGCTTGCATCAACCTGTTGCACAACTTTTCTGCCGTGGTTTTTCTTTGAATCTGCATTTCACACGGATGTCTAGAAGCCTTTGTGTCGTTACAAACTGGATTCACTTTCCAAGAATTTCCGAAAGCTAAGACACTTGTTTCTACGAGGTTCTCTTTCGTCGTTAAGTCGTCGTTTTGGTTGCTGTTGAAAGTTCCGCATAACCCACAAGTCATTCCACGGAAGCGCGGCTCAACCTTGACGTAGGCACGCGAGATACCGTCCCAAGTGACAAGTACTCCAATAGGACTTTGAACAGAGATTACTGAAGAAGACAGCTGCCTGATGATGTAATCTACAGGAAGAAAATAGCAACATATGTTCAACATGTATATTATTTTAAAGTTTTTTGGGCAAAACACTGTCAGACTGTCGAGCTAGGCAATGTCGTCTTGATACTTCACCTTCACTTCACTTCATATAGCGCGCCGATGACTTGCATCGAAGAAAACGAAGCGTGAGTTCTTGCATCGAGAAAAATACATTTTTCGACGCAACAGGTCACATTTCACCTTCGTGTTGTGTAGCACGCCGATGACCACGATTACCCTTTTTTTGCAAAATTTCTTTTGACTACAAAAAAAATGATATAATGACAAGCAAAGACTAGTCCGGGAGAGCTGAATAGACTCTCCTTGTTTGCAAACTGAATCATAAAGTATTTTTTACTAGCCTTCAGTATTGTCACTTTTCTTACTTACGTACATTACGGAGACGACATGACGTCATAGCGTTTTACAGTTTATATGGAAAACTGTAAACATAAAAGAAACTGGAGGAAACTAAAAGAAACTGATGGAAACTGTAAACATAAAAGTGAAAATGTTCCAAAATGATACAAAAGGTAAACGATACGTGGTAGATAACTGTTTTTCGTACTCTTTCCCCTCGGAGTTGCTAGCATTCTGAGGGAAGCAATAAAACCAATATACTGGTATCTGATTTCCGATTTTATTGACGCAGATAAAAGAGATTGTGACTGGTACTCGTCTTTATTATTTCTTAAGTTCATCAAAGTTCCGACTTGTTACTTACTTGTAACTACTCTTGGAAAATCAGCAATTTTGTTTCCGTTAATGAGGACCCTCCCTCTTTCCTTGAGTATAATTACTGTCCCATTGAGCTGTATGTAGACGTTTTTGGTGCAAGACACAGTACCACCAGAGCCGCATTCTACATTATCCACGAGTATTGTGAATAAATTATTGATACAATCTTTTGCTAAAACGTACTGACATCTCCCCATAAAGGAGAAGTGTAGTCCGTCAAATGTTCTGTAGTGTGGATCCCCGCTAATGGAACATATTCCTGTGGAGGAGGAATGATGTGATCAACATTTTGAACAAAAACTTCACATCAATAAATATATTTTTTGTAAGGCAGTTTATTTACGGTAGGATCAAGAGTTGGAGATTTTCATACTACATTTTCAGCTGACAGAACACTGGCTGAAAAAACAGAAACGCTTTTCAGAAAAAGGTAACTTTTCTGTCTTCGCAAGATACGGCGTCGACGCCATATGTGGGTTGAGGTTGTTGTTGGTTCTCTCCCTTGCTCCGTGAGGTTTTTCTCCGGGTACTCCAGTTTTCCCCTCTCCTCAAAAACCTACACTTCCAAATTCCAATTCGACCAGGAATCAGGTTATTATTTATTAGTTATTTATTATATCATCCCATCTTTAGTGTGATAACAGAATACATGAC
Source organism: Porites lutea (assembly GCF_958299795.1). Classification (NCBI taxonomy): domain Eukaryota; kingdom Metazoa; phylum Cnidaria; class Anthozoa; order Scleractinia; family Poritidae; genus Porites; species Porites lutea. The sequence goes on from NC_133203.1 coordinate 51,222,766, forward strand.
TCTTACCAGGACACTGCTTGGTAGTACATTTCCATGTTCCATTTGCACATGTGCTGGAAACAAAGCATAAAAACGCTTACAAAAAAGTGCACACTTGAGTACGTTTTATGTCCTTAATCTGACCATCTGGAGGCATTGCGTTTTACTCCATCTGTAAAGTGTCTTTTGTCAAGGGCAATATATGGAGCTCCACTGGGATAAACCAATTAGAAGCCAGCATTTGTTACCGTGTGACTAGTAATGGAACCAAAAAAGGTTCTACACGTTTTTACACGTAATAAGGCACATGGGCTAGTTTTTATCTAGCCGGATTTTTGATAATGGACCTTTTGCGTCCAACACTTTTTTTCGGCTAGAAACTATCTCCAAAGTAGCCATTATAAAAACTAAGAGTGCAACCATTGCTTTTTTCTCTTCTCCTCCTCTCTTTCTCCTCGCTCTTTCCTTTTCTCCTTTCCTTTTCCTTCGTTACTATGATTTTGGAACTTCTTGGGCTTAAGAAACCTGCCTTTTGACGCCTTTTCACTCAAATGACTGCAAATTTCGTTAGTTTGATATTTGCAAAATCGGTTGGATATAAACTGCGAAGAAAATCAAAGCTTTCATTGTAAAGTTGATTGTGTCCTTATTGTCATGTCAGGCGAGGGAAGATACCTACCAGTTGTTACAATCTCGTTTGATGACAGAATTAGGAGCAAATTGTTGTTTGTTGTGAAAACAGGGGCACTGCTGCACAGGCACACACCGCTGACCATCATACACAGTTCCGTTCGCACAGTAACAGCCATCCAGACATCGCTGAGGACAAATGTAGTTCTTTTTCTTTATTTGACAGGTAGGAGAACAGGAGGAACCGCACTCATTAAACCACAAGGTATTTGGACACTTGATCGCTATTAAAAATTGTAAGATAAATTAGATCATTGACATAGCTTGTTCGCACACAATCATTTTAAGTCTTCACGAAAAGATCCTTGGTCATAAGGGAAAAATTAGGCAATGACACGAATGTAGTAATCAGTGAGATAGAAAGCGAATAGACATAAAATAAGACACTTACGGCAAAAGCTATTGGTTCTCCAAGTTATTGGTACCTTGTTCCGTGCGCATGCCCTTGCGTACTGTGTGAAAGCTGAGCATGCGCAGTCACTGCGCTCTGATAAGCTACACCTACAGAGTTCTTCCTCGCACATTTTAATGAATGGCGCAGGATCCAGGACCATGTGACAAAGGAAAAAGGTCGAGTTACGCAGATAGGAGCACAATTTGTGTACCTACAAGAAATAGGACGCGAATTGGTTATGTAGCGTGTAATAACAAAGGGGCTTTTCAGAAGTAGATACCTTGCTTGTAAATTGTTTCTTCTAATCTAAGAAATCTCGAATTTGGTGCGAGATTTATTTATTTATGTATTTATTTATTTATTAATAATTCTAACAACAACAACAACAACAACAACCTTTTTTATTAAATCCAACTAGAGAGAATTTTTACATTTTTTGACAGCTTATGGAATGAAAAAAAAGGAAATTGGTACATAAACTGATACTGAGAAAAGGATGTCTAGGAACTAAATTAAGAAATGTTTTCGTGCTAGTTCCTAGCTATAAAATGATATTTTTAACACAGTGGTGCCAGGTACAATAGCAGCAAAAGAAAAAACATCAACAACGAATGTAAATAAATAACACACACTATACACTATATGGAGAAAAGAACGATAATGGTCAACTTTCAAATTGTCTAATTAGTGGTTGTTGTTTTATTAAGCGTAGGAAGAAGAAATTTGGGAGGGCTTTCAGAAATTTGGGAGGGCTTTCAGAAATTTGGGAGATCTTTGAGAATTTGTTTGATTCAGAAGACTGAGACGAATTAAGTTCTGAGCCAGTTTCTCCCAGCGCATCCAAGTTTATGAACTGCACTATATATTCTGCAGCTTTTTTTTTAAAATAGTTACCTGCGTCATATTGTATTTTGTGACTGAGCTACAAGGACTCTTTGCCTCCTCTTCACGAACGTTGGGGCACAATTGATTGACGTCCGTCATACGCCAACTATTCCCAAATTTAGCGACGGAAGACACTTGTTGACGATCATACGTCATAAGGTCATCGTCCGGCAAGCCGTTGTAGTTACCGCAGAGTCCGCAGGTCCTATTTCTGTGATTAGTGGAAACATGCGCATACACGGCATCCTTCCCGTCCCATAACACCGTTATTCCATTATAGCCATATGTTACAATGTAACTGGAAACTTTCTCAATTACCACGTTGTTTACGATATGAGGAAGAGAGATGTTTTTATCATTTACAGTCACCTGGTCACTTTCCCCCAACTGGATCTAAAAAAGGTAGTTCCACAAAGATGTCATTATTATCACGTCAGAAAAGAAAAGTTTTCCAGACAGGAATTTATCCTCTAACGTCTCAAACACAGGCAAGTTGAGGTGCAGATATGCCTTGACTTGTCAGGTGTATGAGCCAAGGTGAACGCATCGATAGTGTTAAGATAAAGAAAACAAAATTATTGTCTGTACGAACCTCGCAAGATAGAAAAAGAGGTAAAAAATAGTATGGGTTACCACTCGAAAAGTTGTCTGGTGATTTCTGATTGTTATTTCATTAGATTAGCTGTTATAAGAGAAGGAGAAAACGGACGATTTAAGTCTGGAACTGACTTTCTCTAGGGAACAATGGTAAAAAAAGCTTTAAAAAAAGGAAAACGAGAAACGCGACAGTGTTGATTACCTTAATATCCAGTCCTCCGAAGTACAAATTAACTGCTCGACGACAGGTTTTTGTGTCTTTACACTGAGGGTCAGTAAACATATGAACAGAAAACAAATCGTCCTGACAATCGTGTATCAGTTTGTAAGTGCAACGGCCAGGGAAGTAAATATAACGGCCATCGAATGTTTTCACATGTGAGCGCCACGAAAAGCAGACGTCTGGTTCATTCATTGCACCGCTGGGTACTAAAATGAGAAGTGGTTTGAAGATGATGAACGGTTTAAATACATGAAAAATACAAATTTCTGATAGCACTTTCTGTCAGCTACATAAAGATCTTTACAAGTTCAAGCCTGGCCAAATAGTTAGACAAAGGACTACCGAGGACAAATTCAGCTAGTTTTCAAGAGGGACTCGAACTCGGGAACCCCGGATTGCGGGTCCCCCTCACTGATCACTCGGCCATGACGTCTCCCAAATCCGTTGGCCAACGTTAAGCCATTTGTAAGGGGCTATATCTTCGAACTAGTAAATACAAAGCAAAAAGACTGTTTACGGGTTAGGGGTAGTGTGTAACGGAATTCAATTTTCCCGTGGAATTACTTTCTGAATTCATATCGAACGAAAATGAACTCAAAGCATAAAACACCTGGATGGGTAATAAGCAGGAAAACTACTGGCTGTCATTAACTATGGGATAAAGAATAGAAGAAAACAAACTTACCAGCGGTTGCCAAAATGGTTCGCACCTCTACTGGAACAAGCCCTTAAATAATAACAATAAAAACATTCCATAATATTATCGATACAATACCTAAATACTACTCACGTCATTGATAACTAGTTCCGAAACCAATCGAATTTACTTGCCTTCATCACATAGTACATTAGCTGGCAAATCACACTGCTTGAGGACGTAATTATACCTCAGTCCAGCTGGGCAGTTCCTTTTGTACATGATGCCATTTGAACAGAAAATGTATCCGTAACAGTTGTTTGGGTCTTTGTAATTGCCATTTTGCAATCCAGAGCAGAATGATATTGCTGCAATACAATTAAAGTTACTTCATTACACTTGTACCTCTCAGACGTTGCAGTGGAGTCGAAAAAGATCTTGTTAATGAAATTTAAAAACTATTTGAGGAGGCTCTGACGTCATACGAGTAAGACCTTTAAGCCATTTGGCATCTACCAACCTGTTTCACATGACACTCCAGTGTAGTCAGGCCTGCATTTGCATCTTTCTGGTGCCACACAAGTTCCACCGTTTTGGCAGGAAACAGCACACAGTGCTACAAGAACAGAGAAATTATTTCGGCAATAGTTTAATGAAAAGTCCGCGTGCAATTTGCACATATTGGCTGGTAATAATCCTCATCCTCTAATCCCACGGCCATTAAAAGCTAAAGGGATCCATGCACAGAATGAATAAAGCCTATGTATTGTCGACTGCTTGAAGCTTTGCAAAACTTTAGTGTGTCACGCTGTGGGAGCTATCTCTGTATTCAGAAGGGTAAGGCTTACCTCTACTACACCTGCTTCCAACCCATCCACTCTGACATGCGCACTGGTCTGGTTTTACACAAAGCCCTCCATTTTGACAGTTCGGAAAACAAACAGCTTTAAAAAAGTACGATCCATGAGTTAATGGTATATCCAATGTCTGAATGAGGAATACTAACACAATTGTGATGAGTAGTAATAAAACAATAGTACAAAAAGCGAGACAATCAACATCCAAATGACATTTCATCTTGATTTAGCGAAATGCTCGAGAAGAATTACAACAGAAAGGGTTACAAACCTTTTTCGCAAGATTTTCCCGTGTAGCCAGGCAAGCAAAAACACAAACCGTGTGAACACAACCCGTTGTTTTGACAAGATGGAATACAGGTCTCTGAAAAGGAGTGAGAGTCGATAGCTTATCAACATTTAGAAGCCTAAACATATGCCAAGTAAATATTTTTGATGATGCATTTCAAAACCCCATATCAGAACTGGAACGTTGATTTCTTGGATAGTATGAGTTTGAGTTTGCAAAATAACAAGGTTTCCACCTGTCGTTTTTCTAAATCAAAGGTTTTTATGTTACAGGGTCTATGGAAGGGTACTGGTTTCAAGAATATGAACAGTAAAACATAAATGTACAGAGTTCAGTGCCGCTAACACAAATTAACCCCGTAAAGGTTTGAAAGAGAGACGAAGATAGATTCAAGACAACTGGAATCAGATCAAGATACGAGTCACCATTTTCACAAAGACAAATAATGCACCAACTCTTTCAACTTGTAAATTCAATTTGTGCATACGGTGACGCCTTCTATGGATTAACTCGTATGCTATATACGCAAAAATGTAAACAAGGACGTCAGCAAAGATTCGCCTATAGACAAAAAGCTAAAATACCCACTGGCTGCACTTGGTGTAGCCTGCACAAATTGCCTCTTTTCATTCAAAGGAACCTCCTTCTCACCTTCGAAAACATGATAACGAAAACACAAACTTAAAAATGGTCAAAACAAATACTCGACTGAATCCTTAGATTCGTGTACAAGAGGATGTGTTAGTTTTGACAATAATAATCTTATATTAGGAAACTTTCAATTTCATAAATCGTCTTCAGAATTAAAGGCTTATTTAAGATGAGCATAATAGGAAAGATTTTAAAACAATATACACCAAACAGAAAATGAAACTAACTTAGTTTAAAACTTATTCTTACTTGCACGCCGGTGTGCCGTGCAGTTAGATTTGTGATAGAACATTTATCTAAACTAAAGCATCTTTTTTTCGTTTTAGCAACTTATTTTTACGCATACTAAATTTTTCGAAAATTTGGAAGCCATGTTGCGCGAATATTAATTTCTCGATTTGGGAAACAAAATATTGAAAGCGTATTAAAGTTTGTGTCCACACTTAGTGCATGGGTATGGTGGCCAAGTACGGTACTCGCTGGGTATCGTTCCAAAGCTTGTCTCTCGCTCGCTCCGTAGGAACGGGTAGGAGAGAAACCTAGGAACGAGGTTGTGTGTACACTCACCAGAAACTCATATGGGGTTGACACGTGTAACTCGGGTTCAATGCTCGTGAATGTTAATTTTTTTCTAAGTGCCATATTTGAAAACCTTCGTTGCGGCCTCAAAAAAGCAATAGGTTTATTAACTGCAAAAACCGTGGACGAAGATCCTGCTAGTTGGATCTCTAGAAAAGAGTTCTAATCAGCCAAAATATAGAGAACCAAAAACGAAAAGTCCGAAGACTACTGCAAAGCTGATTCAGAACAACATGTATTTGTTTTTGTTGCTGTCGCCATCGATGTTGCTTGAGCCCCGTCAGGTTCCCTCCCGAGAACGCGGAGTAAAATTACATAACGTCGTTTACCCGAGTTTGATTGGTCAGTTATCTTTTCTTTTAGTTTCAAATATGGTACTTGCGAAAACGAACATTCACAAGCATCGGACGAAGTAAACATAGGAGAGTTACAGGCTTCAACCCCTTACGAGTTTCTGCACACACTTAACTTTTTTTAATTAAGTACCTGGTCCTAGGCCAGAATTAGGAAACATTGCCAATGCACAACCCAAGGTCGAGAGGTGGGGGTTGGGGGGGATAGTACTTGGGCACTAAGTTGGGTACTAATTCTTGGCCGCGTGAACTTAACAAACGTCGTCCCCCTTTGTGCTAGTTTTATTCCTTTTCCATTTCCTTTCCTACTTAATCAGCTTAGGCCAATTAATTATCAAACTGTTTTTTTGTACTATCAATACTGAGATAATATGTTGAATTTTTCAACGAAGTGTTTCATTTCCACTGTAACGTTCAAAACAATTCTGGTCTAGTCTTGTGTGTGTTTGTATTTGGGGGGGGGGGGGGGGGTGGAGGGGTGTATAACACCTTTCATCAAAGTTTGGAACAGGAATTCTTTATCTAAGTAGAGCAAAGCGTAACTCGGCAAGAAGTAAAAGTAAAAAATACCACAGAATAGCCCTCTCGAGAAAGGTCATAGTTAAATTATCGTAAATTGCAGCCATCTTTAACCGCAGAAATTTGTTCCTCAAAAAAATCAAAAATCAAGCCAATTCGCAGAATATGACTACTGTACACTAACCCCCTGGGATAGAGAAAGTACCCCTCCGTCAACAGGGAAAGGAAACAAAAGAGCATGAATCTACTTACGCTCATTACAGTTAACACCACTCCATCCTTTACAACATCTTCTTACTCCTCTAAGTATCGATTTGGTCACTTGTCGGATCGCTGGTTCAAATACCACTCTGTACAGGGATGAGGTTACATGAGTCAATGAATCAATAAACACCTTTATTTAAGGTAACTGTAAAATGTTCACTAAATGAGGGCATTAAAACAAACTATTACTCATGGGTCTTATCATGCTAAGTATTACCAGGGACTGAGCAATCTCCCGTCCATGCAACTGAGAGCTATTAATATATCAGCTTTATTTTAGATAGCCTGCGAAAACATCCGTTTCTCCTCACTCTTCGCCGCTGGGGACGTTTCGCGCGGAGGAACGTCGCAGATGTTCCTACGCGCAAAACGTCCCCAGCGGCGAGGAGCGATGTTTTCGCAGGCTATATTTTAGATGCTCTTCGGTTAAAGTTTCAAATAACAGTGAACTAATCGGTTACAGATGCACATGTTCAGTTTGCTCTAAAACCAAGGCCTTAAAAGTATCCTTACAAACTCTGTAAATTATTTCTGAAAAAATCCAGTTTCTATTTACGAAATCTCTGACTGTAACATATAGCTGTATCCTGCCGGGCAAAAAGAAAATCCAGTTTACGGTTTCGTGGGATTTATGGCTTATCGTGATTATTCTTAAGTATATCAAACATGGGAAGATATAAAATTTTCTTTATCGCATCGTAAGGTGGTCAAATCCCTAAGCTTAATTTAGAGATCTCTCTGACGGAGATTTTACCGCAGGATATATGATCACTAAAATCTGTTGTAATCAACTTATTCACTTTGAATCAGGACGGAGATACTGAACCCAGACTTCAGTGTTTTACACGAGACAAGCTACTCTAAACTTTGGTCTGTAGTAACTCGTCTACAGTAACTCGTTTTGACTAAGTGACAACAACTACTTTCCTTCGTTTACGGGAGAGATTGGCGCCCTGTTAGCAGGGTGTTAAGCTTTATCAGTCTCCAGCAGGAAACTGTGGAGACTAAGAAAATCCTTTAAAATGGTCAATGACTTACACCTACCTCATTTATTTTCTTGCTATGAATATTTCTTCGAAATTTTTTCCTGGTTAGTATATATGCAATTGAAAATGCACTTTATAATCTCGGAAACAAGTCACTGGCTTTGCGGTTGAGAAAAGCACAGGTCACATTTCTAAAGTTGGTTAACCAATTTCATCTGTAAGTCTTAAGATAAGTAGAAGAGCTAATAAATTTAGTATTGCTTTCTTCCGGCTTTACAACCCAATAATGGGTGAAATTGAAACACAACGGTATCGCTTTGAAGGTATCTTACTCGACTCAAGTGTAGTTTCTCCCACAATTTTCTTCGTTGATACAGTTCAAAAATTGAATATTTTTTGGCTGAATCTCTTCACCCCCATTTTACTTGTACTTGTATTTAGTTTCATTATTTTATACTTTAGTTCCTAATTTCTGGTTTAGCCTAGATTCAATTTATTACCTCTGCCGCGATGACCTGCCCAACAACAAAACTTTGTTCAGCTCCGTATTCCGCATACCAACAGGTTGATTAGGAGTTCGCGGGGACCTGTTTTGCTTCCTGTGGCCTCCGGATAAAAACAACCAACGATCCGTTGATCAGCTAATAAATATTTGTGTTACAAAACCGTCGGACCTTAACTTACAGTACAGACCGGCCATGAAATTCTTTAGGACGAGTTAAATATTCGCATAGTGGATAGAACGCTTTGAGTAAATATTTTGTACTAACTTTGCTGATAAAGGTAGATTCCGTCGCCGCACTGGGGTAGTGTGGGGATCATGATGGTAGAGTGGTTACCCTGTCTATTCGATCCGGGACAGTTATGAACTGGCTTTATGAAAATTTCTAAAAGAGTGGCTCTCAAAGAATGATTTCTCAAGCTCGATCTAGACAAGTATTATGTAAGAATCCGTTTAACATCTCTACATAGCTTTGTCTTACCTATATTTTATGCATGGTTTGATTTTTTCGTCGCCCTCTGTGCATGGTACTTGAAACCTTTTCACAGTTCGTCTCTTGTAGTTCCGTGGCGTACGTATTGTATGGGGTTCAAAGTATTTGCAGAAGTGACCTTTATTTTCTTGGTATGACTTTGGCCCTGCAAGCTTGTCTAACTCATCCAAGCTTGGGAAATAAGACAAGTTAAATTGTTGTATTACTAAGTGTTTTCAATGTCTCCTTTTCGTAGATTCTATTTCTGCTCACTCGCACCGTTTCCTGTAAGCTTTCCAAAACAAACAAACAAAGCCCAAATTCTGATTTCCTGAATTTTGTGTGGAAAGGTAATTGGCTAAATTAATAATCTATATTCCCTTTGTATCAAACAAATTAAAATATTGATCTCTTGCAGCAAATTGACACATACTCTGACCACTAAAGTGGTCTTCCATAAGTACTTCCTTACAGTCTTTGGGATTAAGAGGATAAGTCGTTCTGTAAATATTTTCCGAGTTTATATAAATACTTGCACGCTAGCAAGGCACGCGCTGGACCTTAATCGTATTAAATAAGAATACGAAAATCTGTTTATCTGTTATTTGGGGGAACATGAAGAGGGGTTTTGTTGCTGCAATGTCTCTAAAAAAGCCTTCTCGATGTTCAAAGCACGTACCAGGTCAGTGACAGGTAAAAGTAATACACATCAAATTAATGACATAGAAAAACAAGTTAATGATCGAGCGAGGGCTGCCACAGATAATTCTTCCAGCAATCTATTTGGTGCTTTCTTCGCTTGAAAAAAAAATTCTTGTACGTGTTTTCAGTGGATAAGGAGCTATCCGTAGTGGAAACGTGGGAGGGAAAAAGTGCTTGTGGGGGAGCGAAGGCAGTAATTCCACGGTCAAGCACACCGGGGTGTTTTTTGAAGATGAATAAAATAGCTAATGCTTCGCGACTTTTTGACTTTTTGCAACTCTTGGCGCCCCTACTTACGGTAGCAACTAGTCTGCAATTCTAAAGAAATTCTAAGTAACGTTCCTAAAAAACTAGTAAATGTAGAGTATATTGGTTGATAAAGCATGGAAAAGTAAATACTTAAACCTCAGCTTTTGCAAACCGCAGCGAAGTAGTAACTAAGTACGGTACTGTTCTCTAATTGCTAAGAGAATTTGTTACATAGTTAAGGATTTGCCTTTTGAGCCTTTTACTCAAGTTACGTTGATGCGCTTGACGAGGTACTTGAATCCTACTTTACTAGCTACAAATGATTTAAAATAAAAAGCAATATTATTCTCTGAGGCGGAAGTATGTGTACTTGGAAAGAAACTTCAAGGGGTATTAGTTCCCTTGACATCTTTAGAAGTGCACAAAGTCGTGTACTTTAAAAATACATGTTGTGATACTCACAAATTCAAAACTTGGTCTTGTGAAGATGTTTGCCCAAATCCTATCTTGATAAGTAACAAGACCAATAGCCCACCGCAAACCGCAGGAAAAATAGGAACAGTTCTCATTTCCAGAAAAGAGACCTCTTGGGTGGGAACTGAACTGATGATAAATGTTTATCAACGTAAAATATAAGCGTACACACCTTTTCACCAAGCAACTGTTTAACCAGAAGATCAGTATTTCTTACGGTATAAAAAAAGGCATGGAGAGTAACCTTTTTGAAATGCTACTCGGCCTTTCAAGAGAGATTTCTTTATATTTGATCTATCTCTCGTCCTATTGGAGGATGGCCCATCTCCTCGCTAATCTCTCCTAATGAGCATGTCAGTTTTCCAAAGCAGTTTGGTTTCCGTTCCATTTGGAATGATAGGTATAATTTAGCATGATTGATTTCCATTTAAGGATATCTATTAGTCCTTTTTTGTATCTTTGTGTCGTTTTCAGGCTGCATTACTATCAATACATGCACTTACTGTCATGTTTACCTTTTTAGAATTGCCCGGCAGTTGATAGGGCAAAGATGATGCTGAGAATAAAATTTTCTTTATTACTATAGCATCCAAGGAGTTTCCTCTCTGTTCAACAATAAACAGCACAAGTTGCTGAGTCTTCCCACAGAAAAGGACTTACCATAGCCGACCTATATTCTCAAATTATTAAATAATAGATTGAAGGTTTTTAGCGTTTTTAACAATATTTATCCTCCTTATTAAATACCCTGAAATACAAGCACCAGTTCGATAACGATTCCAAACATTTAATAGCCCTTATATACCCCGATACCCTGACCATGCGGTCCACCTCTCAAACCTTCCCTCGTCTTCCATGTTTTAAAGTCAAACATGCATCAAAATAGAAACATTTTCCCGCATCGATCTCTATGTACGACTAAGGGGGGAGATGTGACATTCCATGTTAACGATTAATAATAGCAGTAACAATACTAGTACCAATGTTTGCACATGATTGATTCACTGTTGGAGGGTTAGGCTTTAGTAAGTAAAATAAATGGTAAGAGAGGCTCCACCCTTCCAAAATAGTGACGTACTGATTCTTTGAAAGTCTTCCTCTTTTAATATAAGCCATAATCGTTTAGCGGTTCAGCAGCCCCTTACAGTAAGCGTTCTGGATTGTTCGTTCTTACTAAGCCTGGCGTGGTTATTCCACGAATGAAGTTCATTTTCGCAATGCAGGCCGTCGCTTATGTCTTTTAAAAGAAGTTTTCGTTTATCTTTGGTTTGTCTTTCATCATCACCTTAAATACTTCCTGAGAATTTTTTTTCTCTCACTAACAGTATTTTGAAATGCTGGTTTTGTCCTGGAGCTAAGACCTCATTTTTTCTTGTTCTTTTTTTAGTTGCAGTTAGTGCCATAAGGCCTCATGTCAAACTGATATCGTATTCGGTACTTGAAGGTCACAATTTAGGTCATCTCAGTAGTGAAGTGAGGAAGGCGGAAAATTAATACCTCCAGTACACGCGCCCGCACGCAAAGCTGTCTTTAGAAAATCATGTATGTTTTACCACGCATGCAGGCTAAGAAAAAGAGCAAGTGGATGAAGCTACTATGAAACAGGGGTCAGCAGTGATGTAGGTAAGGTGGGGAAATCTATTTCTAACCTTGAAATTAAAGCATGTTTGCAGTTGTTGATGAGGTTTTGCGGCAGGGACCGCTCAGTGTTGAATTGTTTGCGCGGCCTTGTTAAGGGGCTCAGTGGACAAAGACGGAAACGTCACGATAATAAAGTAAATTAGCGTTAAATCTTTATTAAAATAATTCCAAACCACTCAATTTGTCAAATATAGGAGTCGATATCTTAGAGACCGCAATAGAAAGAAAAATCGCGTTTTGGAGTTGTTCTCGTAGCCATTGAAAAGGGCACGGAATAATGGACTTTTGAGTTCCTTTCAGAACTGTAAGTAAAACCCCGACCACTATACGTATCTGTATTTTATTAAGCGCATCCGCAAAAATTGGCTCTCCGTCTACACTACGATAACTGAGAACGCTATCCAGGGTGGAAATTTGTAAACCCATGGGTTTAAATTGCGGAAGTTGTGTGGACGGATGAAAGAGGAACTTTTGGAAAACAATCTATGTCATGAAAGCGATCACCCGTGGACGCGATTTTTATGGAAAAAGGAAAAAAATACGTTTTCATAAAATACGGATACCTATGGGTTGAACTATTAATTTCACGTTTGCGTTATCAAAAAACCCTTAAAATCATTTCGTTCATTTGAAAAACAATTTATAGACTGGTTCACACGATACAGAAGTACAAAGTTGTTTGGCTAATTTATACGCAAGGTTTGCCCTAAGCCCTCCGGCTAAACCAAGTTTGACCTTTGGGCTGAGTTTCTAGCCGTAGGATTAGGGAATTTCGTGGTCTTCGCAAACATCAATTTATTATTCAGAATAACTAAATTCACCAGCTATAAAACCATTGTCGTTAGGGCTCCAAGAGCCCAGTAACTAGGGCGTCAAGTGTTATTTGTGCAGGCAACATCGAAGCCATGGCTTCAACGTTTACTCAGTACTGCTGTACACAATGTAAAGAATGCGGGTAGTACCAAGATTAACTATCAAAACATTATTTACCTACATAAACAATCATAAACTAATCCAATCATAACCGGATAAAAGATCTAAAGGTCTATTAATTGTTTTAATCCGCGGTTTAAAGTTTAGACCTCGATTAACCCCATCGTCTATTAATTAACCAACTGAAAATCATAAAAATAACTAATCCGTGACTTTTAAGCCATGGCTTGCTCCCTGTCTCTGGAATGGCTCCTGGCCAAAAATGGGCTTTCATCGTGGAACGAGTTTCATTTGTTCTTAAAATACAGTGGAAGTAGACTTCCTTTAAGGACACTCCCTCATAAGCGGACAGTTATAAGCTCGACTAACTTCCACTTACGGTAGTCTTCACAAAACCCTTCTTCATCTCCCAAACAGACCCAGTCTGTATTTATTGCTACTTTCCTATAAGAGGCCGCGGACACTTTCAGGGTTTACGAGTTAGATTTTGTTTTCGTTTTTAATTTCCTGTATTTAGAGTCACTGTTCGCCGCAATTAATATTTAAGTTTTACTGCTTGTTGTTTTCACATAAAGCCAGTACACTTCAAACCACCACTTGAATTTTGTGCTTGTGACTGAATTACACTGTACAACATTGCGGTTAGAACAACAGTATAGCCAAACACTAACAACACTTTTTTTCATTCCCAATGTTTATAGTTGTAGCAGTGCAAGCTCCCGTAAGCGACCAAACACCCTTACACCTCTAAGGCCCTTCGTCATGAGAACCATGACGGGCACCTTTTTCGCGTCCCCACGGTGGGCGCTAACGAGAACTTCCACTGTAATTCGGTGTAGCCGTGGCGAAAAATGGTAGCATTTATAGAATCAAGACAAATAACCTTACAAAAGGAAATGTTCTGCATAACAAAGCGATTGAACACTGAAACGTCTCTAGATTACTGTCAAAGAACTGGCATTCCAGTTCAAAGATATTTATTACCTTTGACTATAACATTCAAAATTATCAAATTAACAGGATTTCAGGATATTTATAGGCAATGTTCCCTTTATTGCGGGCGACAAGAGATGGTATCTTTCACCGTGCGAATACAGCATTTTTTCCTCGTTCCTCACCATTCGCAGGCTGATTGTATCTAAGCAACTGTGATTAAAGTCGTTGAATTAAATATGAGTATTGTTTACTGTGTTGCGGTTCAATTCAGTTTCCACGCTCCTGATCCAGTGATTTCTTTTGTTGACACTGGAACTAAAAGTGCTTTCTCTGATTCACCTCTGAGTACACAATTATGAAAGCGGTCCTCATAAATCACATCCGAAAACCCACATGTTCGTACAGAACGCTTTTCCTGCTCACCAAATGCTCTTAGTCTTAAGCGCTTTGAGTCTGATGCTAATAGTGGTAAAAGGACTGAGTGGAGTACAATTCAGGGAATAATCGGGCGAGTAACTTCAAATCGAGCCCGATTCAGTACCCCTGAAATGTACGACACCAGTGACACCAAGTCCTATTACCAATTAATTGTGTCAATAACAAAATGCGAGAATATCAGTCCTGGAATATTTTTTAATGTAAGAGAAAGATTCCACAACAAACATGATCGGCTACAGCTTTGGATGAAACTATCGGAATGTGAGGAAGCCCGGCTGCAGAACTTTTTTTTTTTTTACAAAAATACATTTTTAATTAAAATGCGTCAATATTTGAATAAAATGCGAAAATTTTCAAAACTAATGGCATCAAATTACAGCTTGTCTTGACAGCTTACAGATTCCATGGCAAAAACCTTTCCAGTTGAAGCTGGACAGCTTACCCAGTCACTATGTTTTCATTGCTTTTGGTGGTTATCATCTGCTATTTAGTTAAATTTCAATGGCTAGTGGCATTTACTATACTTCATTTTCATTGGCTCTTTAACTGTCCAAGTTGGCCTGCCCGATTACGAGCTCCTGCTAATCGGACAGCTTTCAATAGCAAAATTAGTAATGGTAACAGGACTGAGTGGAGTCCAATTCGGTCTGTAATCATACGAGTGATTAACGAATTCCGCGGGAGTCCGATTTGTTTAATCAAGAGTATGATTACAAACCCGATTACAGGGTGTTTCAAAAGTTCGTTCCGATTTTTTCTTCACTTAAATTTCACTGATTATTAAAGAGAACTTTTGTAAACCTAAGCATGTTATTCATTATTCATTTAACATTGACAAACTGAAATATTAGCAACCAGAATGTCTTCCTTTATGATTTCTGACATTTTCTAAGCGGTGAGGTATAGAATGTACGAGCTCCCATACCGTGTCTAAATTCACAGTTTCCCAGGTGAGGCGTGGATCGTTGTATGTTGTCTCATCAACGATAATCCAGATGGGTACTAGAGGGTTCGCATCACGTGACTTTGCCGGCCGGTCGTCTTTTGGTATAAAGTTTGCAAATTCTTCTGATGCCATGCCTGCATGAAGTGTGCACCGCCTTTTTTCTTTTCAAGGCTTTCCAGCCTTTGTTGGTCACATATCTCCATTCCGTTGTGCTCGAAACTTTGATATTGTGAAGTTGAAGTTTTCTTTTTACCTTGCAGTCTTGTTGAATTATTACGCATATACTTACAGCTTTTTCGATAACATTTTTCACACAGTTTGTAAAAAAAAACCCGGCCATCTACTCCTTGGTTTGTCTTGCAAGGTCTTTACTTTTGACCTCTTGTTCTCTAATCGTTCAGACTTCTTCAACAATTTGACAATTTCTTTGACTAAATGGACAGAGTACCGTAAAAATAGATGGCTGAGCTCTAGCACAAACAGTGTACGCCTTCATTTTTGTGAAAGAGTAGAGAAAACAAAAGAAAACGCCAAAAAAAACGAAAATAGAAAACCTACAAAATGGGCAGGAAAAATGTGGCGGGAAAAAATTCGCGTACGTGCACATTTGGGGACAAATTTGAAAAATATCATAATTTCTTCAAATTTTAGTTTGAAATTGCTTTGAACGGTTTTTTAGATAAATTTCCTACCTGAATCAATTTACATTTGCCTAAGCAAGCATTAAATTTTTTGCGCAAAATACAATTTACAATCGGAACGAACTTTTGAAACACCCTGTAGACGACACGAAGTTTTGTTACCAATGAATCATAACTTAAACAAAATTTATGATATATAAGGCTCTTTTTTAAACCAAAACACAAGAAATTCCAAGATCTTTTTTTGCTAGCAGTGAAAAGAAGCCATTTAAGGTGATTTCCCAGAAAAAGAACCTAACATAGATTGTAGATGAAACTTGGTAAACTGATGTAACAAGTCAAGAAGATGATAAAAAGGTAATAAAAAGGGGGGGTCACCGTGCTCGTTTTGACGTCACAATGCTGACAAATACGGCTATTTTGGACCCTTTGACAAAAACCGCGCGCAGCCCAAAACTAGAAAGGAAAGGAAATATTTTTTCAATGATGCATGTGGTATCGCACAGAATTTGACTTTAATGTATTGTTTATCCACTAACGTACCAGAAAAATGCCTTTTAATGCCCTCGCTTTTACTTTACGCTCCATAGTAGACTGAGTAGAATTAAATTGGACACGCGCTATTCGACACGTGATAGCTCAATCCGTACAATTTAGTAAAATTGCCAAAACACTGAACATAGATTTATGCCAATTTTTTTCTCACCGAAAGGAAGCACTGTCCTTATTAAAATCATGAAATAAAAAATGGGGGTCACCGTGCTCGTTTTTGCGGTAGAGCTGCAGAAAGTGCGCACTAAATGCATTTTCCTTGGTTTTTGAGAGAGGACTGGGGCGAGTTTCAAAATAGAATGTAAGCGAAATGGGGAAGAAAGCATTAAAAAAACCCGTTTTTACAGAATTTACATCGAGATATCACATTTAGGACACAATGTGATAGAGAAAGCGTTTAAATGAAAATCAAAGTGAATAAGCACAAATTAAACATCCACTATCGAGGTTCTCCGTGAGGAAATCGAACTCAGCAACACACGTACTGCTTACGTTACGCACATTCCCACCACATTGAGTCTCACCTCGGCAAGAAACAACCGCAAGCAAAAATTGCTATAGCGTTTCTCTTCGGTCAACTTCGTTTTAATAATGTTACTTCACATGCTCTTTTTTACGGAGGCCATCTTGTTATGCGCAGTGCAAAACCAGGGAACCACCTTAAGCGCGCGTGATGGCGCGTATTGTCCTGTTAAGGCTGAAATCAGGGCAGTTGATGGCCAATCAGATTTGAGGATTTTGTTTTAGCTATGATTAAGCTATTATTCATAACCATTACAATTTCCTCAAATTTGATTTGTGCATTAACTGCTTTATTTTTCACTAGTCATTGTGTGGGGTGGTAATTGGACAGTGTAATCGGACAGTTACATTAGCCAATCATATTAAGTACACTCGGCTAAAACCACCAATCACAGAAGTTATCACAATAACAATGGCGGCAACCACTTTCCCTTCCAAACTAGGGATTTGCCAAAATGGACGAATTTGTAACGGCAGTCTCGATCCGCCATTGACATTTTCGGTAATTTTGGACATTTGGTATACAAATGCTTTTCCACTAAAAAAACCCAAAAAATCAAGGACTTTAAGCACACATTTCCCATTTTCCAAGGACTCCATTCACTGCAAAAAAGAGCCTTAGTCCATGTCTTTTTCAGTTCTCCCACAACATAAGTAATTCTATCCGAAGGTCTTTCTGTGTTTGCTCCTTTTCTTTGGAGTTCTACATAAACTATAAAGTTAGCATTAAAATTCAAGGACTTTCAGGCACCTACTGCATTTTTCAAGGAATTTCAAGGTGCGTGGGGAAATTGTAAAGTTTATGATTAATTGGTAACAGGACTTTCGTGTCATCCAATTCGGTCTGTAATCATACTCGTGATTAAACAAATCGGACTCCCGCGGATTTCGTTAATCACTCGTATCATTACAGACCGAATTGGACTCCACTCAAACCTATTGCCATTATAAACATCGGCTGTTAAGAACCACTCAGCTTCAAGCATTTTGTTATTGACACAAGTCTCTTATTAGAATCTACATTTGTATGGAATGTTTAATTCTGATTATATCCCATTTTTGCAGTAATCGCCGCGTTTTTTAGGTCAAATTCATACACCAAACCACAGTTTCTCAGGGCACGCAGGATTTCTAGAGTGATTTTGTACCATAAAGTCAGAAAATTCATAACTGACCTCTGTGACAAGTTACAAACAGATCGCCACAAGCAAAAGAGCTTAGGACTCAGTGGATCTCAAAGTTCAATTTATTCAAGTTTCAATGATGTAAAAAAACAGCATACAGCAAGTGTATGAACACGCAATACATTTACAAGTGTGGTTAACGTCGACAGTCGCTGTTCAGTGTTTACTGCACTTCCTCTGCTAATCTCTCTGCTTTGGCTACGGCCTCACTGATATCTCCGACCATGTAAAAAGCAACTTCAGGAAGATGATCATATTCACCTAGTATAGTAGAAGTATAATCACGCAAATTATTTCCACAGTACATCATAATGCATAGCACACTTGCTAGGATCAAGTCCCACCCATTCAGCTTGAGTCTCACATTCAGAGGTTATGACGCTGGTCTGTTCCATATTGAGTAATATTGAGTAATTAGTTACTGTGGTTTATGTTTCGACAAATGTCTTCTGACAGAATTTGATCACGGATGCAGATTCTTTTACCTCCGTTGAAGCCTTAAGCTTTTTTATTGTGGCTAAATAACCTTGGTCTATTTGGTTTTCTCCTAAATGCCTGACCTGAATAGCTACATGTGTGTAGTTTTTTTTTTTTTAGCAGGGAATATCATGATTTCCTACTTTGTTTTGATGCTAGAACTGCTTGTTCATTGTTTACTGTAAACAATCCTTGCTAACTCCCTTCTGTGAATTTTGACATGTCACTGCGCTCATCCGTCACGCACACGTAAGAATTAGGCTAATCGTGAGGTGCATAAGAAACCTGTCAGGAAACCAACCTATCAGAAACGCTCACATATGTCCTTGCGACTCTGCAGGAAATTAGAACAAGCTTTTGTGCACTAATTTGCATATGGAATATATTAATGGTTTAGACGAGTGCATGGACCGGCTGCAATGCAGGCTATTAGGCCGGACAGTTCCACAAAACCTCAAATGCAACCCACTTCAATCTCTTTAGAATTGCTGTCAGTGCTTTTTTGCATTGGCTTCCTTCCTTACTTCGTTTGTTTTAAGTGATTACAGTAAAAACCCACGAGTAAGAACCCACATTTTCCAGGGTTAGCCTAAACAGGTTCTTACATAAATGGTGGTAAACATAAATTTAGGCTATCTAGGTTCTTAATAGGTTCTTAATTTCTTGCAAAAAATTATGTCGTTGCTAAGAAGATTTTAGTGATCAGCACCCTTAAATTTGCATACCTAATGATTACTTATATTTTAATATGACCATAATAGAGATTTATTATTACATGAATTTTAAATTCTTGAGTCAAAACAACTTTATATACACGATTGTGCTGTAAAACACAATATTATAAACATTTTCTCAATGACCTCAATCAAACAACATTTATTTAAGAACCTTTCTCCAAATTTTAGGGTAAAGAGGTTCTTATGTAGAGGGGGTCCAAATTGCAAAGTTTAGCCTAACAGGTTCTTAAATCTTAGGTTCTTACTCGTGGGTTTTTACTGTATTTAAATGTTTTGCTCAATCTGTTGGACAGCTCTTACTGAATGAATTGAGCTCAATTTCTTAACACAACTCCTAAATAACAAATCTTCGAAGCAAAATGCACCAGTTTTCAGGAAAACTTACCATTGAGGATCTTCTTGAATCCAGAGATGGTTTCCTGTTAAAAGCAAACCACAAGAAGAAACGTTAACAAAAAAGTAAAGAATCTTTACATGAAACCATGGTCTTGCTTGCTTTACAAGTATCATCCAATGGAGTTTCGAGGTAAAATGTTGAGATACGTGACAAACCTGTACCAGAGGAGCAGTCACAAGGTAGGCTTGGAGATGACTGACACTCCTTGGATTCTAACGCCATTCCAGTGGCTTGCTCTCCCAATCCTCATGTACATATATGACAATTGTAACAACTGTTTGGTACTACTAACTGTGGTGCATAAACCGAGTAACAGAGTACAAATACTGTAGCAGGTACTACATGACACAATGTAAACATTACCTTCAAGGGAACAAGTTTGCCATCATGACCTGTAAACACCTCAGCAACTTGGAAAGGCTGGGAAAGGAATCTTTGGATCTTTCGTGCACGTGCAACTGTCAGTTTGTCATCCTCAGACAATTCATCCATACCCAGGATGGCAATGATGTCTTGTAGAGATTTGTGATCCTGAAATTAAAATATGAGATCACTTGCCGCGTAAAATAAAATGTGAAAAAAATACACACCCATTTAAGAGATAACTACTTAAATTGCATACAGAGAGCCAGGAAAAAATCCAGGCTTGTACAGAACTCAAATCCCTGACCCATATAACATCCACACAACACTCAAACCACTTGGAAACTTGAAATGAACATGTTAATTTCCTTACAGAACACAACCAATTTTTTTTCGCTAGGTAGAATTTTTGGATTCAATTGATTTTACTAATGTACACTGCAACATTGCAATAAAATTTTTGTTACTGCATATTGTTATAAGTATTATTAATAATTATAGTCATAAGAAAGCAGTGTTTACAGCTTTCTACATATTATATACAGTCTTGGGTTCGTATGCTGGTGGACGGCCAAATTTCAAGCAAGTCCCTGATGCAATCCTTTAAGTCCGGTTTACTTGTATTCAAATTCCCATCGTACTCACTAGAGTTCCAGTGGCTCAGTGGTTAGAGCGCTCAAATTAGAACTCAGAGGGTCTTGAGTTTGATTCTCACCTGGAGCTCGGAAAATTTTTCTGAGCTTTCTGGTGTTTGAATTCTCCATCTTCTTTAGTACATATGTATAAATATACAGTCTTGGTTTTGTCAATGGTGGATGGCCGAATTTCAAGCAAGTCCCCGATGCAATCCTTTAAGTCTGGTGTACATGTATTTAAATTCTGACCCTGCTCGCCACTAGAGTTCCAGTAGCTCAGTGGTTAGAGAGTCTGAACTAGAACTCAGAGGGTCTTGAGTTTGATTCTCACCTGGAGCTCGGAAAATTGTTCTGAGCTTTCTGGTGTTTGAATTCTCCATCTTCTTTAGTACATATGTATAAATATACAGTCTTGGTTTTGTCAATGGTGGATGGCCGAATTTCAAGCAAGTCCCCGATGCAATCCTTTAAGTCTGGTGTACATGTATTTAAATTCTGACCCTGCTCACCACTAGAGTTCCAGTAGCTTAGTGGTTAGAGAGTCTGAACTAGAACACAGAGGGTCATGAGTTTGATTCTCACCTGGAGCTTGGAAAATTTTTCTGACCTTTCTGGTGTTTGGATTCTCCATCTTCTTGTATGTAACTGCTATCATTACTAAGATCACTTCCCCGTGAAATTACCATCACCGAGCACCATGTTTGCCTGTTTTCTTAAAAACTAGATGACTTATAGTTTGTTACCTGTAGGATCTTCTGTACACCTCTGGCTACTTCATAGTGCTCTTGTCCAACAACATTAGGGTCCATGATACGTGATGTAGAGTCTAGAGGGTCTACAGCTGGGTAAATTCCTAACTCAGCAATGCCACGAGATAGCACAGTGGTGGCATCCAAGTGAGCAAAGGTAGTGGCAGGTGCAGGGTCTGTCAAGTCATCAGCTGGCACATAGATTGCCTACAGATGTAGTGAAGGAAAACAACTGATGTTAACCAAAATGCTTACTTGTTACATAATAAATAAAAAGGCTGAGGTAATGCATTGCCAAACTAGTCCTAGTGTTTGAGTTGTACATTTAGTTCAATTGATTTCATACATTCTTTCAAGAAGCACCCCTCAACACAGAAAATATTGAGAAGTTTCTGCTCATTAATTCTGTTATTAAAAAGTACCTCTTAATGCTCAACATTTTTGACACATTTTATTACCTACCAAACTTAAGCCAACAAAACAACGTAAATTAAACAAAATAAAAATCTGCCACAGAGAAGTGAACAACTTGCTTGTACACAGGATTCAAGTCAGCGTGCAAAGAAAGTAGTGCTCGATAGCCCGGGGCTAGTGGATTTTGGTATCGGGCTAGCAAATTCTGTTATTAACTTGCCCGATGGGCAAGTGAATTTTTTTGAGGAATTCAAATTACAGGAGAACTGTGAAATCAATCTGCTCATCAAAATGTTTTTGGGGCTAGTTGAAATGATCTTTGGGCTAGTAAATGTTAGCTTCAGCTTGCCCGAATGGCAAGCTATAAAAATGACTTTCTTTGCACCCTGCAAGTACTATGATTTTTAACTTGTGCATTAATCCGGGCTAAAGTAAAAGTTAACATAAC
This sequence comes from Porites lutea, assembly GCF_958299795.1. Classification (NCBI taxonomy): domain Eukaryota; kingdom Metazoa; phylum Cnidaria; class Anthozoa; order Scleractinia; family Poritidae; genus Porites; species Porites lutea. Next base: position 51,245,081 of record NC_133203.1, read on the forward strand.
TCAATAAACATGATTTTTGAAGTAAAAAATAACCCTTACAATAACCCTACTGTAATCCTAAACTACATGTAAGCTTAACTGTACTGTAACATGCTTTCTTTCAAGCCAAGTCACAAATCAAATCATTGTTACACTGTACATTATCATAGTATTATTACTATAATATAATTAGTATGAACATGGTTTGCAAATGATAATGTTGTCATATGTTGTGTTGACAATTTACCTGTACTGATGTAATAGATCCTTTCCTAGTTGTGGTAATTCGTTCTTGCATAGTGCCCATATCAGTGGCCAGAGTTGGCTGGTAACCAACAGCAGAAGGAATACGCCCCAACAGAGCAGACACCTGCAAGCATATTTAAGACCAAGAATCAGACCATCCGCATAGTTTGCTGTTATGATCAATTAAGCTCATTTAAACCTATATAGCAAGAAAGCCACAGGGTACTGGGGCCAGTTTAATAAAACTTTTACAAGTGTAATTTACAAGTAATTTACAAGTAATTTACAAGTCTGAAGACAATAGCTACATTGTGTACACTTGTAGCGGAGCTCCCGCGCGCTTTGCGCGCGCGCAGCGGAGCGCCATGGGTAAGAAAATTTGGTAAACTATCCATCCCAGAAAATTTGGTTATGACGTAGCGTACGCCCGTTTGTACACACACTTCATGTAAGCCGATGTCAAATGTCACAATAGATCTTGCACAACTTGACTAGCCTCTTAGTTATGTAAGCCATCCGTATGAGTACGATTAGATTGACAGCTGTCAAAATCAGACATCCGCTGACAATTATCACATGACCATCTCGCGGGCTCAGATAAAAGACCAGTCGTTTTGCCCCTATATGTAAGCTGATATAATATGTCACACTTACCAATTCAACACAAAAACGAAACTACAGCGGGCAAGGCTGTCAGTTGGCTGACAGTCGTTTTAAGTTACATTGGCAAGCCAAATTAAGGTCAATTGACAGCTGTCAAAATGGGACATGTGCAGACCGCTATCAGAAAACTAATAACGAGGGCTCAGGTTGTCTCAGGTACACGATCTGGCATTTTCCACTACATGCCGGACGGAAATGTCCTACTCACACTTGTAGTCTGTTAATTCGAATATTCGCCATTCTAATGAAGGTTAATTGACAGCTGTCAAACTAGAGTATACGCTGACCATCATCACCTGAGTGGATCGCGGGCCCATTTTTCTATCTATTGAGGTCACGTAGTGTTTAAAGTTTTGCGCTGATATTTTATTTGATCACGGGCTCAATTCGAAGCCCCATAGCTTTATAGAAAATCTCTCCATCCTAGAAAATTCAGCAATCACGTGACCGTACACCGACCACCCGACCTTCCGTCTGTCCGCACCACAGGCATACCAATGTTTAATCTCACACTTTCTAGCTAGTTTGGGAGCCTGCAACCTGATATTGTACATCAACGTTTTGATTAATTGACAGCTGTCAAAACAGTGTTTCTGCTGACCAGTATCGCCTGACCGTATCGCGGGCTCAGGTATCGACCCTCTTAGTTCGAGTAATATTTTGAAGGTATTCGCTGACAAGTTGCTACTTTTCAAATGATCGCAGGCTCAAGTTCAGTTTTTTTAAAATGCCAATGAAATAAGTCGTGTTTCATGAGCCGCTCTTTTAAAATGTTGATTTCGAACTGATCTCGGACACGAAAATTCAACCGGATTTTACATTTACATGCAGGGAAGGCAATCGCTTTTGACTTTTCTCGCTGTCACGCGTTGATCAAGCTCTACGTCCAATTTTTATGTTCTGATTGGTCAAAATTTGACAGGTGAGTTTATGCGGAAAATTTTTGCAGCGTCTGGAAACTTGCTTACTGATAGCTGGAGCTGGGAGAGTTTTGTGTCATCTTGTGATGTAATAAACTGTCTTTTTCTACTTGGTGTACAAAATGAAATACAGCTGCTATCAAGATTGTTCTGTAATTCGTGGCTGGTTTGTTTATTGCGCTTTTTGTTGACAAATGTACCGCTTGTCAAAGTCATTGGAAATCCAATTTTGGTTGGCATCGTTTTCAAAAATGAGCTTACTCACTTGCCCTTGCTTGAGGCGTAAGAAGGTTGAAAAGTCTCAAGCGATTCTGGAACACTTGATGACCTTCAGAAGCAGCATCTCGACTGGTAAGCTTGAGCCATTATTGTTTTTGATGTTTTTTTTTTCGGTTTCCTGAAGTCGAGCGTATGGTTTATGCGGCTTAAGTTAAAACATGAGCAATGATCTAACCTACAATAGTATCAGGTTTAAAAAGCCTTTAGACATTTTTTGACCCGCAAATTCAAAGAAAAGGTTCCGAAGATTATTTAGTTATGGTTTTGGCTGTAAACAGAAAGCTCTGAGCGATTTTCTTGCCTCGAGTTCATGTTGAAAAAGAGCGAGCACCGGGAAGCCGGCTTAAAACATAAATAAGCTTATGCTTGCCTGACTCATGATTTTCTGAGACACTTTACTCTCAATACTTCTCTTCGTGAATGAAAATTATTGTCTCTGCACATGTTTCACCGAATTAAACTTATTTTATTGATTGTTAGTAGTCCCTCTCGCAATTTTCATCGCTGCACTGGTTGTTTCCAGTCGAACATAAACATCGCATGTAGGAATACTCAAAACGCCGCGCGTAAATATCACTCGCTTTTAAAGATTACACATAACAAAATCATACACAGTTTAATGAATAAAGGGAAATAAAACCTAAACATAACAATTTCTCTATTATGTTGAAGCGTAAGTGGTAACTCTATTAATCGCACTGCAAATTTGGTGCCTGTCAAAAGTGACAACCCGTCCGGCCGGCCAAAAAGTGATTTTGGGAATTTTTTTTATCGTTTTCATTAAAAGCCCATAATTATTACCCCGCATATCACATAGGACCAGATTTTTCTAACAGAAAACGTTTTATAATTCAATGCTATAATTTGTTGTGCAAAGGAAGCGCGTGCTTTGATCGTCGTGGATGTTGAATGAGTGCAAATTCTCTTGCAAAATTGTGAAAAAACTGCAGAATTATAGGTTTAAATAGGGCAAAAAAGAACAAACTCTGTCTGAGGTCTGTGTACTGTTTACCTGAGACGTGATGAGAAAACGTATGTTTAAAAGTCTGGTTTACATGCCACCAGATTCGTCGCCAAGCTTTACTAGTAAACTAAACTTGTCGAACACAAAAAATCCGGCCTGATTTTTATTTTGGCCTCTCTTTTAGACAGAGGAATGCAACGTGTGAATTGGCTGCCACCAAGGACTATCGTGGCGCATGTGTTTCTTAAAATTATATTTCGGGGTTGTCCAATTATCCATAGTCTCTCTAACGGAGCAATGTTGGAGAGACTGGTGAATGCCACATTATGATGCTACAGCTAATGCAAATACAATACACGAATAGGTCTATTTGTTTTCCAGGCCTAATCTACTGTGATCAAACATGATTGCTATTTTTCGGTGTACAAATAACTTGATGTAAAACTTGTTTCACTCTTGGACAGTCAAATTCTGATTGTTCTCTAAAATCACTCAGCCTTTGCCTCAAAAGTCAAATGAATGTGCCCTGATCTGTGGATTACAAGTTTATTGGGAGGGAGCTTCGCTTTTAGCCCTGGCTAAATCTATATATTTAAATAACACTTAAAAAAGTTTTATTAAAATTGACCCCAGACTGACTTAAAAAACAAGTCAATGAATATACACACACCTCAGAGCCAGCTTGGGTGAAACGGAAGATGTTATCAATGAAAAGCAACACATCCTGTCCTTCTTCATCACGGAAGTACTCGGCAACAGTCAGACCAGTCAGAGCAACACGAGCACGAGCACCTGGGGGTTCATTCATCTGACCATACACAAGGGCCACCTCAAACAAACAATTCAAAAATAGTATTAATTTACATTAAAACGATGCTATCATCTGTATTACAATAATTACAACACTACCACCTAGTTAGCTCAGTTGGGAGTGCGCTGGTCTGCTGAGCAGAAGGTCGCCGGTTTCAAACCCCGGCCGGATCAACATTCGGGGTCTTTAAGTAATGGTCATGCATTCTAGTCTTCTTGGATAAGGACGAAAAACTGTTGGTCCCGTCTCACAGCACTTTCACTTATCTGGTTCTTGTAGGAAGTTAAAGACCCACACCATTGTTTGAAAGGAGTAGGGGATGTACACCACAGTGGTGTGGCCAACCTTTCCTGGGCTGGGTGGGTTATCTGTAAGGAGAGATCTTAGTATAGAGATAACCTCATGATCCTCCTTCAGCAGTCATAATAGCTACCTGTAAAACAATCTGTTACCTTGGAACTTTTATCCTTCAAACTGATGACACCTGATACAATCATTTCATGGTACAAGTCATTTCCTTCACGTGTTCTTTCTCCAACACCAGCAAACACTGAGTAACCACCATGAGCTTTAGCTACATTGTTGATTAGTTCCATGATAAGAACAGTCTTACCAACACCAGCACCTCCAAAGAGACCTTGATGACAAACAAAGAAAAAAAGTTTGTATATCAACACACAGTCATGTTAACAGTTGATGAACGCAATACAATTCAAGAATTTTTCAAGTTCTGTCGGTTAGGCAGGCAAGAATTCTTGAAGTTCTGTCTGTTAGGCAGCAATGTCTGCATACAAAACTACCAACATTGATCATGTGTTACAGTGATTTTGTTACAAATAGTTCTAGTGAGTCCTGGCACTTATCTTGTGAAAAATCATGAGTCCAAGTGCAGAACCAATGAGCCCCAGTTCAAAAAGCAACCGAGTCCTAAATTGAAAATGCTTGGGCATTTTATGTAACCAAGCAGTTAATCTCAAGAAAGACTCCAAATCTCTTTATTACAGTTTCCTGAAATAAAAATATAGTCCTTCTATTCAAAGCACGGTAAAAGATGAAATAATAGCCACAGAAATTGCACGAACAGGATATTCTACAAAAACATCTTCAGATCAACAGATCATCCTATGGGACCCATGCCATGATTTAATTTGTTTGTATCTTTGGGGATTTTTATGCATCAAGGACACAGGATGCAGAGGTAACAAAATCACTGGAAAATTGCGGCAATTTTTTTTTCATGATAATATTAGTCTGCTATAAATGTCATCTACTTCAAACGTCAATATCAAACCTGAATCAGTACACAAGTGTCGATGAAGTAAAGGCACATTGCATCCGCAAGGCATTGTTGGCAATGACTGAAAGCCATTCAATTAAAATATTAAAAGATTCCTAAGAGTGTAAACAGACAGTAAGGGATGACTCTTCATGCCTTCAGACATATTGACTACAGTATTATTCTCACCAAAGGCCACTGAAACATACCAATCTTTCCTCCCTTAGCATAAGGAGCAAGAAGGTCCACAACTTTAATTCCTGTAACAAGAATTTCCTGCTCTGTGCTCATTTCAACAAACTCTGGTGCTTCAGCGTGGATTGCAGCTCGTCTACAAAAGTTTAATCATCCAGAGAACAGAATATATCAAAGAAGTACAGTGAAGGATTGTTCATTTACATTACAATTGCAGAAAAATTTTTGTAAGATTTGCAGGAGATTTTGGAACTTTTTCACAGCCTTCTTGAAAAATTATTACTGCTGTAAAGTTTGCGTCTATGTTCAATCTGGGACATACCCTCAATCTCTATAGTTACTTCAGAAAGAATACCGATATCCTATGCACATTTTATTGTACAAAATGGTGGTTAAAGATAAAGTTGTTGTTGTCTCACAGGGTTATGGTAGACAGTTTTCCTCAGGAATGCAAATGATTTTGTTTTACAGTGATCACTTACTTGTCTGTACCAATGGGGCCTCTTTCATCAATAGTCTCTCCAATAACATTAATAATTCTTCCTAATGTCTCTGGGCCAACTGGAATTGTAATAGGACCTCCAGTATCTTTACACACTTGTCCTCTGACGAGACCTTCTGTACCATCCATAGCAATGGTTCGTACAGTGTTCTCACCTACATTGTAATGAGGACCAAACAAAGTTTACCACAGGACTGTAAACTATACATGTAGGTGAGTGGTCCAGTGATGTAACTAAGTTAACATGCATATATCCATGGCACTGTATGGTATTCTAGTCATATAAATGTAGAAGAAAGTATGTGCGTGAAGGAATGAAAGTAGGGAGCTTAAGCAAAAATGATGGCAATGGCTACAAAAACGTCACTTAAAAAGTCAATTCGCACTACTTCAAACTTTATTATGCTTATTCCAACTCGTTCAGCTCGACAAATGTTGACAAACCTTTCTGAACTTGAATTCTAAAAGACAGTATCAAAGTTCAGGAAAAGAAAAAGAAAGTTGTCTTGTGTACACAACTTCAACAAAACATGAAATTTGGCACTTTCATGTTAAAGTCAGGCAGTGACAGCAAAGAAATGTACAAAAAAGTGTGATGCATGTGCCCAGCTGTTGTTTTACTAATCTTAATTTATTGCTTTCCCGTTCTCGTTGCCATCGTCGTTGCTCAAGTTCCCTAATGTTGGTGAGGGGAGGGGTACGTGCGTTTACATATCTCCTGATATCAAAATTTAAGTCACATTTTATCAACTCAAATTAAAAAGTACGAAAATTATCCATTATTACCTAAATGTTGAGCGACTTCAAGGATAAGTCTCGGAGAACGGCCTTCTACCTCCAGTGAGTTCAAAATGGGAGGGAGACCCTCCTCAAATTGAACATCTACAACGGCACCAATAACAGCAATAATTTTTCCAACAGCTCCAGGCTTTGACGCTGCGGGTGTCGATGTTTTAGGAGAGGCAGCGGCAGCTGCGGCAGACACAGGTTTATCGGTTGAAACATAGCGGCGGTTATCTGGATGAATAAATATGAAGGAAAAAATGTAAGTTACTTGCTAAGCTCCAGCAATACTGGATGCAAAGTTCAATATAAGTACAAATGATCATGAGGCCATAAACCAGAATTCTTCCATAATAACTCACAACAAAAATAAAATTTTAACAGAAATGACTTTCAAAGCAATCACAATGGAGGTTCATACAGGGTACATTTCATCGCATGTGACTTGAAATCAAAGACATCCTCAACGTGGCTTCCCGGCGTCCGCTTCTCAGTGCAACACTCCCATCTACAAAAGGAATGCGTAAACACAATAATTTTATTACTTACACAATTGCGAACATACTGGCAGTGTTCTCCTCTGTGTTTGTCTTAAGGTGCGAGCAACAAAGTTAGATCTCACAGCGGTTCTTGCCGCTCGTCGCAAACCATGAACCAACATGGCGGAGAAGAATTGTAAGTGTGCAGCGCCGGCGATCATATACCATGTGATCTACGAAAATTTCCGACCTCTTACGGACTTTTCCGAACATCTGCAAATAGTACAGAACGGAAAGGATTTCGGGAAGGTTACAGCATGTTACTCTCACGTGATTGAACCATGACAGCAACTACACGTATCAATATCAGCCAATAGAATTGTAGATTTCGTTATCCTTGTTCACGCGATTATCGATTATTCACTTCTTCGAGGTCCTCATAGTATTCAAAAGCAATACATCTATATTTCCTTTCTGACATGGTCTTAAATGGGCTGCGGAGAGGTCTTCTTTATATCTAGAAGTCGTACCACTACATATTCCAACCCAAGGAGAATATAGTCGGGATTGTATGTTTCTTCTTTTGTACAAAATCATAGCCTTGTTTTGTTTTCACTTTCAAAATTTGGCGGGAAGAAGGTTTGTTAGTCTAGAACGTTTCTTACATGTGGTGTGAAAATCCATTCATTTGATTCAGGCTAGGAAAAACCCCTGGGAGGGTAGGCCTCGTCTTTGTTATGGTTTTGATAGTAAGTTTAATGGTCCTTGTCACGGTTTTCGACGCCATCTTGACGAGTAGACAAACGCGTGAGAAATTTACGGTGTTTGTACGAGAATCTAATGTCGAATAATTTCCGTAGAACGGCTGTTCCGAAAAAAAATATGAATTGTAAACTAAAGCTTCACTCCTAAGGATTCTTCTGAAAAAATTGAGGGCGTTACATGCACTAGAAGACCTAGAGCCAGTTTTTTAAATTTTCTATACACTTGTCTGTAAGTTAAAGTCCCGGGAAAATTTACAGACAAATGTATTTGAAAATCTAAAGCGAGCCTCCGGAGACATTTAAGCACAGGTAGGTCCCCCAATTTTTTTAGTACAATCCTTTGTTTCGTAGTTAACAAGTCATATTTTTTTCAGAACAGCCGTTTTACGGAAATTATTCGACATCAGATTCTCATACAAATTCTGTGATTTGTCACATGTTTGCTACTCGTCAAGATGGCGTCGAAAACCGTGACAAGGTCTATTAGGTGCTTCACAATCTGTTGTCGAGTTTTGAGATTGTTTGTTCGTTCTGCTAGCTTGGGAAAATAAAAGTTTAAGCTCTTTGTGTTGAGTTAAAATAATTTGCCACCCTGTATTGTTTTAATTTACTAATATACTCGCTTGTTATTAATAATATTAATATTATTGTTAATACATTTTCTTTTTGCAGATTTTTGGATTGATCGACGTGCGCGTGTACCTTTACTAAACACATGTAGACAAGATCAAACGTATCAGAATGGCGTGTGAGAGTGGGGGGAATTTGATGATTTTGAATGTGCTATGATATGCCTCAGTTTGTGCTTTTCAGTGACACGATTCCGATAAAATTATTTCAGTTCGCACGCTGTGAAAGTGACAGTGCTTTGCACTGGACAAAAGGTTTGGCAAACTTTCAGTTGACATGGGTTTAAAGTTACCAGCACGTTATTGTCTTTTGTCCACGTTTGCGACTCTGGCATTCTGGATTTTTTTCAACGTTATGTCCTTCATGTACACTGGTAACAGTAATTATGTAACAAGGGGTCAGAGAAGGCATCTTGAAAATGACAGCCCAACAGATTATTTTTTTGAGAGAGAATTGGTACAAGAGGACATCATTAGCACGCTGGGCATGATTCGAAATCATGAAGACGAAAGGATCCGAGAGGAAGGTTATGGAAAGCATGCTTTTAATGAGCTAATAAGCAACAGATTAGGTTTTCACCGTGAAATACAAGATACAAGACACGAGATGTAAGTATGCTATGTCAAGGCTAAGGGTCAGAAAACACTATGTAGCAAGTTGCAGCGACGTGTTGCTGCGACAGATCACTCTGTGTGTACAGGTCAGGCAACTACTTGCAGCGACACGTCGCAGTGGCAAATCACTTTGTGAATACTAGAGAATGTTTGTGAAAATATTTATCCCCGCAACATAAGTTTGTTGCAGCAATAAGTCACAAAAAATTAAAATCGGACTGAATTTGTGTGACTTGTCGTGGTGACAAAATTCTGTTGCAGTGACAAAAATTCTACAATAAATTCTCCAGTACACACGGACCGATTTGTTGCTGCAACGTGTCACTGCAACAAAATATTAAATATTATCGAGAGCTTCGCTTTTACCCCTGGCTAAATCTATATATTATAATTAAATGACCCTCTCCTAGAAGGTGGTGTCTGAAGCAATACTTAGATCAAAGCAAGATACTCTCATAGAATTGTAGGGAGTGCAATAGCTGTTAACCCAGCAAAGTGGGTGCCCAGCAAATATTTTTTCTGCAAAACTAAGATAATTTGTAGGTGATTCTTTGTTGTCTTATGGCAAGTTGAAGTCACTTAAGGTTTTTGGTGACTGTTAGACCACAGTCCGCTAAAATGATTGGAATTCTCAATAGGACTGCTTGAAGAAAGGAATAAATAAAGATTTGGTCTCCAATTCATTCAATACATGTATATTACTCTTCTACATTAGATTTGGACCACAATTTTAGAGGAAACTATGTTTTAATATTAATTTTGTTTAACTGTTTTTTAGGTGTGGACTGAAGTCTTACCCATCAAATTTGCCATCTGCTAGTGTGATAATTTGCTTTCACAATGAAGCATGGTCAGCATTACTACGAACAGTACACAGCGTTCTTGATCGCACAGCGGAAAATTTGATTCTTGACATTATTTTGGTTGATGATAAGAGCACATTGGAAGAATTAAAGGGCAAACTTGAAGACTATGTAGCCAAATTTCCTAAAATTAAATTAATTAGGGCTATAGAGCGTGAAGGGCTTATACGAGGGAGAATGTTAGGAGCAAAGCATGCCTCTGGAGAAGTGTTAGTTTTTCTGGACAGTCATTGTGAAGTGAATAAAGAGTGGCTGCCACCACTTTTGGAGAGAATCAAGGATAATGCCAAGACAGTAGTGTGTCCAATGATTGACATAATCAGCTCAGAAACTTTGGAATACCAGTCATCACCACTTGTGCGTGGAGGATTTAACTGGGGACTTCATTTTTCATGGGAACCAGTACCAAACCATTTGCTTGATCCATCTGGGGATGTATACCAGCCTATAAGGTAGAACAGAACTTTTTAGTTCAAGTAATATTATTCAGATGTTCAATGTACTAAAGCATAAAACAACCACCTTGGAGCACTGCTTCTCCCTGTTGATGGGATACATTTCAAGCTAATCCATGGCACTGTTTAGTTAAAGGTTTAGAAGCGATTACAACCTACATGATAACTGTATTCCACTAATTCTGGCCCCTGATCTTTTTTTGAAAGACCTTGGTATGTTTTTTTACTGGCTGAGCTTGCAAAAGAGGCATGAAAATATGAAGTTCTCTTACACTTATGGAACCTGGGTACAAATGACATTTTAGGCTATCAGTTTCCATACTCTTTTTGTTTTTTGCTGTTCAGTGCAACAGCTTTTTCCTGCCCTCCCACCCATTGCCAGTTCAAAAAATTAATAAGAGTGTGTTAGTTTGACAGCATTGTATTACTAAAAGGTTCAGAAAGGTTTTTTCCTTTGTCCATTGTAAATTTTTTGTGACGATTGTGTGGCAGCCAAATGGCATTCAGTGTGTGAGCAATATTTATTTTTACAACAAATGTTAAAATTGTTATACTTTCATCTTTCCTCATACATGTATCACAACATGTAATGTTGTGATACATGTATGAGGAAAGATGAAAGTCTAACAAATTTGTGGTTATTGTTTCATTCTAACAGGTCACCCACTATGGCTGGAGGATTGTTTGCAATAAATAGAAATTACTTCAATGAACTTGGTCAGTATGATGCAGGCATGGATATATGGGGTGGTGAAAATTTGGAAATTTCTTTCAGGGTAAGAATGATAGTTGTCTTTTGCAGCTCAACTGTCACACCATTTTTTTGCCACACAGTTTCCCAGAATTCCTTGTTAACTACATTTTATTGCTTATACACTTGTCCACAGGCTTCTCAGTGGTTATCCGTCAAATGACATGGCACTCTCCTCTCATTCAAGCCCCCTCTCCTGCCCCCAACTCAGGTCAAAGCACATCAGACAAGCAAACAGCTAAACACATTCAGCAGTCATTAATTGATTCATTGGATCAGTCTATCTTGTTCTAATTTTGCATTCTAAGTAAAAGGAAAGTGCCCACCATGCATCCAGTTGCCCTGACCTGGATTGGTGAAGGTGCCTGAAGTAGAAGATATCTCAGAATGGGGTGTTGTTCAGAATAATAAGGACCACACTCTAGAAACATCTTAGTATAGGCTGGCTTCATAAAAATGAGGCCTCAGGGATAGCAGAACATTAGACTACTGTCCAGTTGCCATAGCAAGTTGCTAGATAAGCAAGAAAACATTTGCCTCTTTTAGACCCAAGATAATTTTTCTATTTTTTTCTCATCCTGACTTGAGCATAATAATTTATTTATTTAAATTATTTATAGATTTGGATGTGTGGAGGAACATTAGAGATAATTCCATGCTCTAGAGTAGGACATCTCTTCCGAAGGTGGCGGCCATATGGCTCAGACTCCAAAGGTGATACTCTGTCATATAACTCAATGAGAGTTGCAGAAGTTTGGCTGGATGACTATAAGAAGTACTTTTATCAAGTCAAGAAAAATCTAGTTGGCAGGCCATTTGGAAATGTGAGCACTAGAGTGGCGTTAAGAAAGAAATTGAACTGCAAGAGTTTTAGATGGTATGTGGAGAATGTTTATCCAGAACTGCGGTTTCCTGACGATGGTAAAGCAGCTGCTGCATGGCAGCGTCCATCAGAGAAGAATCCTATCATCAAAGAGAAGGGCAACGTAAGTTACTGTAATCAGTGACAGTTTTATTTGTGAAACTATGTATTGCATGCATGTTACTACGAAAGATGAGGAGGGACCTCAGACTTCACACTTTACACTTCAGATTTCAGTAGACAGACCTACAAAGTTTGAACTAGGGATTTCTGACTTCAGACGCAATTCTGGCATGTTGCCATATGTTGCTGTGTATTAAGTGATATAAACAATGTATAAACGATAGGTTAAACCTGCATAGCTGCACTGCAAGCATAACACAGCTGGAGATGCAAAACATGTTTTTAGATGACGAGTAAAGATAACCTGTACAAAAAAAGTAAACGTCTGTTTAGCTGTTTCATTTAACTAAAAAGTGCAAGGCTGCTGCCTAAGAAAAATTTTAGGGAGCCCTTCGGGCTCCTAAAGTTTAAAGTTAGGAGCCCGAGCCACATTGTTAGGAGCCCAGTTTGAAATCCATGTATTGTTTTTCCAAGATCATTACATAGGTTATAGAGGTTCTTGCACACTTTAATAAGAATTCGCCGGGCCTAATAAATAACACGTAAACAAGAATTAACCGAATTATTTACTTTCATACGTTGCAAACTGGTACATGAAATCGAACATCAAGCACGTCCAGTCGATAGCACGCAAGATAGCTTCCCATTCTCGCCACAAAAAAGTTATCAAATCGACGAAAACCCAAGCAAACGATGAACTGCACGAATGTCAACATAGGCAACAAACAGCCCATAATTTTGCTATTCCATATTTGGAAGTCAAATCTCAGACCCAGTCTTCAACTGCCATCCGGACTCGGAAACGATGGCTTCGTTCGTTTCGACAAAGCTTCACAGTTGAACACGTTAGGTTTACATAATTTACGGTTTATTTGTGGAAATTTTATACTGCCTAATCGCATCATCGCTAACCATATCAACAGTTCCACTGTTTAAAGTCCTACTCCAGCTAAAGGAATATAATGTACAAGGAGGTTAAGTCTAATGCCGTGTGTTAAGTCAGGCGCCCGCGCGGGCTCCTTGTACCGAAATTTGGTCGCCCATGCTCTTACCTTGGGCGCCTCTGGCGACCGGGCGCCCGTTAGGCAGCAGCCTTGAAGTGGATCCAGTTAGGCATCACTTTGAACAACAATCTAAAGCATACCAAACATAACTGCGTGAGGAACTTACACAGCAACATGTAAGAACTGCATTTGATGTCATAAATCAGAGATCTGGAGTTCAGCTTTGTAGTCTGAACTCTGAAGTCCCTCCTCAGCTTTTGTACCTTACAATCCTGTACCCGTACTGTATTATTAGCAGCCTGAGGATATATCTCTTAACTGGAAAAGGGTTTAGTCAGCAGCAATCTTTCATTTTAAATTAAGAGTCAATGAATGCTCTTGTACCCCTGACATGGAAATTGTTGAAGGGATGCATGAAAAATAGCCCAGTTATTGACCAGGGTTGTCACTAAGATTTCAAGGTGCCGGGTAAATACAATAAGTAGGCGGGGAATCAAACAGCTAAGGGTTTCTTTTGGTTCCATTTTCTTTTCTTTTCCTTTGAAAGTAGCCGGGGGCCATGTTCATAGTAGCCGGGGGATATCCCCGACCCCTGCCTGTTAATGACAGCCCTGTTGACTTTCAATAAAGTTGCATCTTTGTTATTTCAAGGTGACTGACAAAAGTGCTGTCCAAAAGCCCAGGGCTAGTGTACAGCAGAGACCCATTGGGCTAGCAATTATTGTAACTACAGTCGACATCCCGCTACATGTAACACAAACCTTCTAGGAAAATAATAAAAAGTGTAAGTTATCAGGAGTTCAAAACAAATAACCAGAAATAAGGAAATAAACAAATGGAAGGGGAGGGAATACAAGTATCATGCATACTACACTTCAAGAACAGCAAGAGATATAGATTGATATTTTGAAAAAGGAGTTAAGTAACAAAGCTCGATTAATATACAGGGATGGACACTGAATTTGAACTTGTGTTACAAAAAAGTGACGCGATTGTTTTGAAATAAATTCAGTGTTTTGGTCTTCAGAACACTGTTTTCTTTTTGCAACTTGTCACGCACTTAAAACGAGGTTCGAGTTATCAAGCGTAAAATTGTCAGTATAGAAATGACCTGAAGGGAAACAAAAATTACTTCAAGTTAGCAGGAGTTTCAAGTTACCGAGGCTAACATTACAGTAATGTATGAAGGAAATCCAGGGGAAATCATTAAATCAACTTTGGTGTGAGTAAACACGAGGGTTCGAGTTAGCAGGTCGAGTCAACCCTACAATGTAGGAGGCATGAAAGCAGCTAACTTGCAAAGATATAAAAGGAGGAAATACAAGTAGAAAGGGAGATTAGTAGGCCATTAGGACTACTCCAAGGTTGTAAACCTTAGCAACAACTGTCTTGAGGAGCAAGCAATTCTCTTAAAATATTCCTCTCACCCTGTAAATAATTATTTTATTCATTAACAGCTTCAGAACTTGGGCAGCGCAATGTGTCTGGACACTCCTGGTCATGTGGCTAAAAAGAAAGCTGCTGTTGTGTTGCGCAACTGTCAGGAGACAAATGCAAAGGTGACGACAAGACATGTATAGCAAAATACTATTCTAATTTTGCAAATACATTAAAACAAAGAATGCATGCAGGTTAAAAGACATGTAATGGGTGCTCCAGATTGTGAGTTCTTTAGTCACAGATTATAATCATGAAAGAAGACCTCAACCTATGTCTACAAATAATATTGCTAATTGATTGACTTGGGTTCCCTAGAAAATGGGCGCTTGTGACTGTTTACTAGGTCATTACAAAGCACCCCTTTTCTAGGAACCCCTTTATTTATTGTTTGAGCAATGAGGTGTTAGCTTTGAGGAACATTGTAACTTAAACTAAACTCAGCTGAATTTGATTCCTGTCATTAAGCTGTTGAAATAGCATTAAAAACTAGATTTTAAATGAAATATATTATTTTTGCAAAATTAATGTTTGCACTTCTTTGGCTATAATATCATGATGGCATAACTCGGGCTTGTTCGTAAAAGGATAAACTTTGTCTGGTTATATTGGATCCTGTTGGAAAGGCTATTTTGTCTCTGACTGTCAACATAATATTTCTTTGTTACAGTTCTGGTCTCTAAATGAACTAAATGAGTTGAAGATAGACAGTCTTCTCTGCTTGGACATGAACAGAAATGAAGTACCAAAAGTAATGAAATGTCACAGTCAAGGAGGGACACAGTTGTGGTACCATAACAAGGTATGTGTATGCTGTTAATTGAGCCGGCCCTTAATTAAGGGATAGGAGTTACTTGGAGGAATCAACTACATCATATTTCATAGTGATGGAAGCTCAATTATAATTCAATCTGCCATTCACAATGCATGTGCATGCATTTTACATGATTCACTCATTCAAGTACATGTAGTTACAGATCTTAGCTTTCTTTACAGTCAACTCTCTGCTTGAGTTTGCTTTTGTTTGAATTTTAGCCCATTTTCCCATAAAGGTCAAAATTATTATAAATGGTTCGTAGTTAGGTGGTTCTTGTAAATGAAAAGTCCTTCAGTAAGCTTTTGTGGTCAAGATGGCTGGATGTTGGCCATGGTCTTTTCTGGTGTTATTGATGTTGACTTTGGTTTGGTCCATAAAAATGCAATTCTTAGACCTGTACATGTCCCTGTAAAATAATAAATTTCAAAGAAGTCCCCATTTTTAGTGAAGTTGTCCACAGATTCTCAAGTATGGACTTTGTACGATGTAAATAAGGTGCACATAATAAAATGCTGTAAGGTTCTCTGCTGTAAGTTGATGTGACTCATTGTGTTAAGCATTTATTTAACTGTTTGTTTTCCTTTCAGAAGACTCTGCAGATATACCACACAGCATCTGGTATGTGCATGGCTGCTACTGGAAAGAATTCTATCAAGATGGCAATTTGTGATGACCATCCTTTGCAGCAGTGGCAGTTTACTTATGATTAGGATAATTACCAAATAAAAAATAGAACTAACTTTTTAGGTTTCAGATATTTTTGTAAATAAAACATTTCACACTTGTAAAAAGTTATACTAACTGCCAGGTTAGAACAATTTGTATTCTCAAATTTTGTTTTATATCATAACTAGTTTTTCAGATGTAGTCACAAAGGCTATATTTTTTGTGCCAAAACAGTAATAAGGCAGCCATGTTGGTGTACCAAATAATTCCTGTAATAATTGAACTATTTTTTTGTGGAAAACTTTTCCCAGCGGCAGTTCGGAAAATGTGCCCTAAGCCTATAAAGTCTTCACTATTTTTTGAGAAAATAGACCAGTTTCATTGTGTTCAAAATCATACTTTGCTCTGAGGCTTTTTGGCAAAAAATTTTAAAAAAAGCAATAAGATTTAGGAATAAAAAAATAATTTTCTTTCTTTCTTTTATTCACCCAAGCGTCGGAGCCAAGTATGAATAAATTATAAAATATTGAAATTGGTGTATGTGCATAGACACTGACTATGTCAGAGAAAGTTCAGTCTGTTGTTTAAATAGCAGTAGCAAAGAAATAAACTCAACTGGTACATTATTTAATTGTTATTATGAGAAATGTAACATGAAGAGTACATTATTGTTGACTTGTTTACACCATAAGCCAGTGTCACGCTTCTCATAAGACAGGAGCTTTTTAAAACATAGAGCAATGGGCTATGGCCAAGGTCAGATCCCTCAAATAAGGAAATGAGCAGATCCAACCTGTCCCAAATTATTCGTAGGGACGAAGCTGGCATGAAACCTCTTATCTTTTATTGTGCCCTTTTTCACTTGGTACAAGGTAGTAATTCTAGCAATAAAAGTAGGTTGAGTTTGATCGTCCGGGTGAATGTAGTCCTGAATAGGACTGTTGTTGTTGACAGTGGCTACCGTTTCGAGAACCTGTGCGGTAGTCATCTTCAAAGTCAAAGTGAGTTGTATCACGTCAGTTGATGGTATTATACTCTGGTGATACAACTCACTTTGACTCTGAAGATGACTACCGCACAGGTTGTTGAAACATCAGTCACTGTCAACAGCAACAGTCCTATTCAGGACTATGATCACCCGGACGATCAAACTCAACCTACTTTTGAAATGACTCCTGGGTTCAAACCTTTCACAGTTCTAGCAATAAAGTTCACTGTTTATAAAATGTGCAGCTGACATGGGTTGTGTGTTTTCAGCTCAGTAAAGCAGGTACATGATCATGTGATTATTATCCCAAGTTCTGCCGCATGCAGTCAGTAGTACCTTTTCAGTCAGCTAGTTGAGCCCATCACCCATGCCACAAACCTGCAGAGGGACTGCTTTCAGTTGTTTAGAATACATAGTGTTCAACACATAAATAAATTATAAAATTTATTTAATTGAGAATGAATTTAAATTATAATAGTCCATAATATGAAAGGCTAAGCTAGTTAATTGAAAGATTAGGTGGTGTATTGTTGTAAGACTTCCATCAGGACTGGAGGTCTCTAATAAAAACCAACAAAAACTATTGAAATTTGTATATTTATCATTTCAACAAAGCTTTGTTAGTTAATACACAACTTAACACATGCCTAACTTACTGCCACATCATTCCAGTAACTCCCATTACCAAAGGTTGGATCACATTAGCAACATAATGAAATCAGTGGTATTGGGATATGTTATGTCGGCAGTGGGGATGTACAGAAATAACAAAATAGGAACTAAACAAGGAGGAAAAAACTGATATCTTCTTGACATTAAGTTGCTAAGCAAAGTTTCTCTTCTAGACAACTACCCCACAAAAATACATAGCTAGGGTTCTGCTACGCAGCCATTTCAACAGAGTTTAAGCACAGTTTTAAAACAGTACACGAAATTTCTTTATAACTGAGTTATCAAATTACTGTGACGTCTTTATCAGACTTTTCAAACTCATAAATGCGTCATGAACAGAAAACAAAGATCACACTTGCAAAGGACATATGGAAATCAGATCTTAACAACCACAAAATGTTGAAAATTGGAGCTTTGAATTCCTTCAGCCCACTTCTTGTCTGGATATTGCAAGAGAACACTCTGTCTAATTTTTTTAATATATGCCATAAGCTTAACTCCCACTCCCCAGTTAGAGGCCCATCTAACACTAAACAAAAAAATATATGTGCGTTATAAACCCTCGCTCCGGATAGACATTGTAAGCTCCCTCTAGCTTTTATGGAAATGAATTCGATTTTTGATGAAGTTTTAGAGCTTATGAAGTTGTATAAGCCTAGGGCTAATAACGGCATGTTTACCGTCTTTTTTTATCTCTACCAGGCAGACTTCCTACAACACGACTTAATTCAAGGAGAGTGTATATATTTACTGTAAAAACAAACTTCAATAAGTAAACTCTGGAGACAGCAACTTTGTCACCATAATTTATTTCAAATAAGAAACTAAAACCTTCTGTTTAATACAAACACCATACCCTTTTGAAACCTTGCTTGAAACAAACAGGATGGACATACAGTGCATGCCTTATATCACTGTTCTTTCAAGACCTGTGGTTAGTTCAAAAGCACTGACCAAACAACATTAAAAACTACCTAGCAACATGTACTTACTCTCAAGTTACCAAAGGGAAGTTTATAAATACTGAATGTAAAAATAGTTTACTAGTTATAATTTCAATATCAGCTTTCTTCTGTTATTAAATTTCCTAAACAAATTAAACTTTTGTATGAAACTAAAGTTTAGTTCAAATTAACCATAAGTACAGCATAAAAATACACAATAAAAATCCAGAACTCCTGATGAGATCTATTAATACAGTTTTGCCACGTGTGAGGTTCTGTACATCTCAAGCCTTACAAGCTTAGGCCTTATTTTCCAGAATGGCAATATTATCCAGCAGGGAAGAATGAGAAGCAAGCAAGCAAGCTGCATTAATAATCTAAAATCCATTTCTTTTACCCCCCAACCCATTAAAATTAAAACCTGTTTAGTCAAGAGCTTTTGAATATAAGTTTCTAACTGATTTTCAAAATCACTGTAATAATACACCTTTTGCTGTTCATTATCAGAAAAAACTTTAACGTGAAAATGCATTCCTCTTTCTACAATAACTAAAAGGACTTAACTTAAAAGGAATGATACTGTGGTTATTAATCATTCAACATATTTTAATTTCTGTTTCTGATTGATTTAAATCTTATATTAAAATATGTACTATATTTTATTTTTTATTGAACTTGTTTTACCAGAGTAATTTTTTCTGATTATAAGTAGCAAAAGGTGGCAACTACAAAAAAAATCACGATTGTAAAATGGCCAAAAAAACTCAATAACAGAAACAACAACATACAGCATAAACTAATAGCACATGACCTACATATAAGATGCAAGCATGAGCATAAAGCTGATGAGTGTTTAGTTTGGATCCTGAATAGCAGCCATGAAATCGTAAAACAGCATCTGTGCATAGAGATTAACATTATGCCCATCCATGCTACCATATTTTTACAACTCAACAAGTGGTTAATCTATTTTACACAACACTCAGTCAGCATTCCAGAATAACATTAAAAATGGTCAGCAAGATTCACACTTCTGCAACCAACTGCTTATATATATCTGTCATTTCACTACTACATAAATTCCAAGTTAACATGAACATGATTATAGTACATCTATGTCCGAAAAATAAATGACTTTCAGAGTTTTCATGTCCTTGACTACTGTCTTTATTTGAAAGTGCCCTGAATGTGACAGATATGCCAAAAAACCTTTCCACTGCAGCCTTTCTTTAGATACCCAGCCAGTGTGCCAAAAATGAAAATTAACATGAATCTAATGTTAGCAACTGGCAAAACAGAAGGCAAAAATTACATTATTTTAAGCAGCTGCAATGCACACATCACAGAATACTAGGAATTTTTTCTCTGTTCATGTTGGACTAAAGGCCCAATTAATGACTCATTACCACAACTGCAAGAACACTTAACACCACATAAACTCTGTGTGGGCTCCTCATACGCTGCTGAATGGTACAGTGGAACCTCAATATAACAAAGGACCAAGGGAATGGCAAAATTTATTCATGATAACGAGGTTTCGTTATATCAAGGTTCTTTTTCATGCTTTACAATAACTGGGGTAAAGAAAATCGTTCACTATACCAAGGACTTCGTTATATAGAGGTTCCACTGCACTGCACTAACGTAACCTTTTCTTATCCCTAACACCATCTCTAAACTTTTTTGTTGCCAGTAATGAAGAGGTAAGAGTCAATAACCCTAAATTTCAGTGGCAGATTGTAAAGCTGAAAAATAAATGAAAAAGGGGTTAGGACAACCTTATGTACCTGTACTATATATACCTTTTGTGTAAGAAATTGTTTAATCTCTTATAATACTCAGAAGCTATACTATCAAGAAAAAAGAAAATCAGGTTTAAAGGCAGAAATATCATAATCATAAACAAAGAAGACAGACATCAAGTAAACTTAGACAATCAGGAAACATCAAAAATACAGAAACTTACGAAACTGTATGTCTAGTACTACAACTGAAATTTCAAAGTTTTCAATTAAATATTTTAAATAATTTGACCACATAGGAAAAGCCAAATTAATGTGATACAAGGTTTGCAAAAATCAACATTATCAACAGAATGTTACAATTATTACAGCTCAAATTAGAAAGCAGACATACCAACTGGCCTCAAAACTAAAAACTTAAGAATGTCAGACAATGATAATACTCCAATGCAACGATCATCTTTATCAACAATAACAAGGCGATGAACCTAGAGAGGTGGAAATAGAGTTTAGAAGTGTCATTAACCCAGCCAGCCTGCAGGCATAGCTGCAATTTTTCGAATGCATCACAATGGGCCATTTCCAAGTTGCCTCAAGCCTCAGTTTCAAAGCGAGGCTAAGTGCAAAGCCATTAATATGAAAATAAATTTCTATACCCATGCAAATAAAACTCATTTTCAATGGAGAGATTTTGCAATTGGTCTTGTTTTGAAAGTAAGAGTTTTTGGAACTCAGGAATTGCCTATTGCCTTTCTTTTTAAATTTTACCACACGCAGAACTAATCTGCACAGGCTTGATTTCAGGGATGCATTAGACCTATTTCCACAGCAAGAAATAATTTTCCTTGTAAACAGATGAAACATGTCTTGGACTCACTCACCCCTGCATCAGTCAGTCTATCAATTATTGTGTGAAGGGTTTCATCCAAGTAACAACGGTGTACACCCTCAAATCCCTGCAAGTCATCAATCAATATTATGCAACACATGAGATTGTTGCCACATAATTCACTGACTTACAGCTAGCTGTAAGTTAACAATGACAGAGCTGTTGAGTATTTTAAAAATACTGAAAAATAAACGTGAAAACTTGAAACTTGAACTTGTTCATGAGCTACAAGGTACCCATACAACAAAAATATAAAAGGATGTAGAAGGATTCTTCATTTTCACTGGATGGTAATCAATAAGGTTCCCCTCAACATTATGCACACTTATGACACATTTCAGGCTACATCATGTTGGCAAGGTTATGCAGTGTGCAAAGAAAGTCGTGTCTGAAAGCCCGGGGCTAGGGGATTTTGCTATCGGGCTGGTGAATTCTGTTTTTAACTTGCACGATGGGCAGGTGATGTCTTTTGAGGAATTCGAATAACTGTGAACTGTGAAATCAATTCTGCCTTTCAATACCTTTCCAGGACTAGTTGAAATGACATCTAGCCGAGGCTAGTAAATGCTAGCTTCAGCTTGCCCTAATGGCAAGTTGTAAAAATGAATTTCTTTGCACAATGTTATGTAAAAACATTAATATCAAAATTATTTTTTGAAGACAAAACATAATGAGAAAGATTAGCCTCAGAAAACATTGACTAACACTAGATGAAAAGTGCACCTAGCAACAATTCATAAATGTTGTAAGACGTAAGAACAGGTGACAAGACAAAATGAAACAATAATTATGCACAGACAAACTTTGGCACTTGCACTGACATACAGTATATTAGCAGAATAATAGTAAAACATTCACAACATAATAGTGACATTTTACTCAATGTCTGAAAAAACAGTGAATGGCATGCATTGTATTACTGAGGCCATTCATTTAATAATCTCAAATATAATCCCATTTTTAAATGGAACAGATTTGCACTTCATCATAAGAAAGGAAAAGATGGAATACCTCTGCTCTATGCTCCAGTGCCTGTTTTACAGATACGTCCAAATTATTGTACGTCTTTTCAGCAGCCAAATTCTACAGAAAGCAACAAAAGGAAATTATTTTACTGTTAGCAGACTCAATAATAGTTCTCAACCCTTTGATGTCTGGAAAGGTCAGATGGGAGCTACCAGGTCTCAAGTAAATCCAGTGTTCAGACTTTCTCCAGAGAGATCATTTTATCCAGTGACGAAAGTAATAATTATTATTTCAGTACACATCTTAACATGGGAACAAAGAAATTTAGTTCCATGTCCATGGACAAGAGTTATGATAGGCTGATTCACATTTGACATACAGTAATTCACATAAATTATCAGTTACAACAAATTAAGTATTGTCAAGTGACTGTTGTTGTCATCTGCTCTTACTTATATATTTAGTGACAACCGTTGTTAAATATTACAGTTGATGGGAAAACATCAATGATGTGATTGCAAAGAGAAAGTGGTTTAGGCGACATTGAAACCAGTTAAAATGGGCATAGACTGGTACTTACAATGACGTCAAATCTTGCGTAAATATCAACTACAACACCTGAAAAATCAATGGTGAGGAGTTAGGTAAGGATGGAACAAAAATGAACCTAGGTTTAGTAAAACAACAACAACAAGCAAACAAACAAAACAGAGAACTAAAACATACCATTACTATCAACTACTGGCAAAGCAGATACTCTCTTGTCGGCAAACATATGAAATGCTGTAATCAGCGGAGTTTCAGGAGATATCTACACAAAAATCAACGCACACAAACCTCAAGAACAGTGGAGAGGGTCAAATACAATGTAAATTCATGTAAGTACAGATTTGGTCAACATGAATTAGAAAAACATGTATTTTCTAACATGAATAAAGTTTATAACAAGCACCAGAGTTAGTAAATTTAGTGATTGGTACACTATTCAATATGTGTAGGTATCAAAGCAGAAGTTGTTAGAAAAAAGCTTACCCAGTCCCCCATGACAGTGCTAAAGCTATTTAATGAGCAACTCAGTGAGACTGAATGTACATTGGTACATGTAGTTTGAGCACACTATGACAAGCTCTGTAGCTCACAACAAAGTTACACGTAATCTTAACAAAAGCTGTTTGGTTTCAAAGGTTTTTATTGTAAAATTATACAATAATTATATAATATTATCATTTATTTTTAGAATTTTTTTAACCATTTAGAAGACCATTATTTAGCATTGATCGGAGTACATAGGGGGCTTGCTTGTCTTTTCTAGATGATGGCCAAGAAATGACAATAAATTAAAATAAGTAAAATAAAGTGTGTCCACCTACCACAGCCACATTTTGATACGTTCCAATTCCCAACTCTTTCAGTGTACTTCCCATGAATTCAGGTGGATTAGTCTGTGTTAACTGAAAGAAAACACTGCTTAATTTTACATTGTACGAGTAAATAATAATATTTCCAAAATAAATATTGATAGCACTAGCTTCAAATAAATACAAGGTAGGAATTGGCAGACTGACTTACTGTTGAAAACATAAATCTTAAGATTCTTTTATGCGTGAGGATATAAAGTGCATTTCCTGTGTGTGGATCCACAACAGGAAGTCGATGAATTTTGTGTTCAACAAGCATCTTTACAGCATCAAACAAACTGTCAACAAAATTAAGCAATTTCAATACAGTGGAGAAATACAACTGAGACTGGAAGGAGGGAGAGAAAACTATATTATAATACTATGTACAGTGTAATGCAGGAATGCAGCATCATTGTCCACAAGACACTGAACTCAACTATCTTACAAACTAACTGTGTAGAAAATTATTTCACAACTGTGTTCACAACCCATCCCTGACTCAGAAATGTATCATTCAAATTTTTCTGAAGGTGATCCTCAGGAATTTTACACTCTTCCTCCCCTCTACTAAGTTATGTCACTTAACCATTTCCAGGTTGTTCTCCAAAAGGAAAGCTTTGAATTTAAACATCTAGGGTGCTCAACATGAACACAAAAAGGCAAAATAATGATGTGAGTCACTGGCCAGGGCCTGTGGGCTCTGCTAGAGCACAACTTTGCATTTACAAACTTCGAAGATTATTAAAGAGGACCTAAGAAAATCAGAGGGCACAGAAACCACTCACCTCTGCATTGGAGCAATTTTAACGAGACCAGATTCTTTGAGATTGTTCCTTTCAAGTTCTGCCAAAAAAGAGACTGTTTACACATACAGAATGTACAGCCTTGTTTATGCTTGTAGGTACATTAGGTTCACAAACAACTACAGCAACAATGACGTAGCACTCAGGTCACAAGGTGCCCACCAAAAACATGAAGAACTGGCCACAGGATTCCTACTAGCTTGTTACTGCAAGATGTACCATGTACATCAACACAAGGGA
This sequence comes from Porites lutea, assembly GCF_958299795.1. NCBI lineage: Eukaryota > Metazoa > Cnidaria > Anthozoa > Scleractinia > Poritidae > Porites > Porites lutea. The sequence goes on from NC_133203.1 coordinate 51,269,808, forward strand.
GCCAAATCTCTTCTTTTGCTAATAAACAGGCAATAATGTGGCAGTTGATGCAACATATATCACTTTTTTACCTCGAAAAGTTTCAATTTTGTTGTCTTCTAACTCATCCATTTGAACCTAAAAAGGAAATTTAAAAAACAAAGATAAAAAAAAATTTAACTTGAACAAAGTTACATAATGGTAATTTTTTTATATAACAAAAAGTGTAAAACCATACCCTGGGAAAAATCCCAAGCCAAAATTCCAGTTACAAGAATTGCAAGCGCCAAGAATCTTATGCCTTTCATTTAAAGCTAAAGTGTATTCACCACCTGTTTTCGCACCTTTCAGTGCAGTTTTGGGTTCATGAGCCAATTATTATTTGTGTATCTTTGATCTTTGCATTAGGTTTTTTTCATATATTTGTATATAAATCTTACTTGGAATTTTCACATCAGTGTGTTATTGTCAGTTCTTTTCTTGGCTCTTACTAGTCAATATACTATATGTTGCTTGCTTTATTTGCATTTCAGTTTGCCTTATTACTTTTGTTCAGTCTTGTAAACTTTAAGTTGTTAATCTTGACTTTGTATTTGTTAATAATATTGTCATTTTTCACTACCGTTTTGCTTTGTTTCTATCCCTGATTTCAGCTGTAGAAAATCTAGAACTAAAGTTGTTTGTTTGGAAAATCGTATTTATGCTGGGATCATAAGAATAATAACATCCTACTGATCTGAACACCTCTTCCTCATCACTCCAATAATCCATGCTTGATGATCTACTCTAATTACACCCCAACAAAATGAATCTAGCAAGCTACTTTCTCTTGAAGCTAGTATTTCATTCTTATATTTTCATTCATATCAAACAAAAATCTACAAGAACCAACTTCTTACCAATGGTGATTTGTAATAATGACGAAGAATGTTTATAAAGTCAGAAATTGTCAGCATTCCTATAGAGAAAAAAGGGGAAAAATCCAAAATGCAAAAATTACTGAGAACTTGACCAACAAAGCAATAATATAGTGTTACTCTGATATACATGTAGTACATTTGGTTTCAACAAAGGCCTTAATAAATATAACGAAAGATTTGTAATGACTTTTATAGCACATGGGAAATGTCAAATTGAAGTTAACAATTGCTCAAATTAGAAAATAAGCGGATCAGAACTGTCCAAACTAATTTTTATTAATTTTTATAAACCAGTGGCTTGCAACTATTTTTTTTTTGGTTCAAAAGATAAAATGAACAGTAGAAGACAAGTAATGGGCAACAATTGGTCACAAGATGATTTGCCATTTCTTTTTAAAAATGATTCTATAAAATCTCTCTTTTCTAATAGAAGGCTTTCAAAAGATTCAAGTGGGCAGCTGGTTTGAGACTGACTGTATCAACAAAATTTGAAAGAACAATTCTTTGATTATATCATGTTACAAAAGAAAGCAGCAAAGTAGCAACAACTTATTCATTAGCTGTTGGTGTTTAATGAAAGTACCAGAAATGAATGATAATTCTCTGCCATAGGTAAACATAGCATGATTTGACTTTTAATGCAGTCTAAATAATTTTAACAGCAAAGGAAGCTTACCAACAAAATCATGTTTGTCACTATCCCAAAGAGGTGCTGATCTTACTCCTAAACACATATTAAAAAAGAAAATACAACTTTAACTTTTAAAGAAGCTTCTTGCACTATATTATTACTAAGGTAGATTACAATGTATAATCATAACTATAACAAAATTGTCAAATCTGATTGGCTATCAACTGCCCTGATTTCAGCCTTAATTGGACAGTTTAATAGGACAGTATGCGTCATGCCTAAGTAATTGGACATTAAGCGTCATCACACGCGCGCTTAAATGGTTTTTTTTTTTTACTGCTGGCAAAACAAAATTTCAAATTTCTTGTGTTTTGATTTAAAAAATAGCCTATTATATCACAAATTTTGTTAAAGTTATGATTAATTGGTAACAGAACTTTGTGTCGTCCAATTCGGTCTGTAATCATACTCGTGATTAAACAAATTGGACTCCCGCTACGCGGTCGTCCGATTTTGTTAATCACTCGTATGATTACAGACCGAATTGGACTCCACTCAGTCCTGTTACCATTACTAATTGCTGCACATAAAAAATAATCTTTAGTTACTTGCCTAAGAAGAATGAGTAAAGAACAAATTTGACTGTTGTTTCTGCGCTGCTTGGAAGATGAGATAAGCAAAAAGAGAATCTTGGGTTTAATCTTAATTTTTTTACCCATCAGCAAAGCTCAAGTAGTATATTATTTTTTGCTTGCAAAAGTAGTAAATTCACCATCTGTCTATCTTATATTGTATGTCTTTGATGTTGAGGACCTCTTACATGACAGCTACCACAAAGCTGAAAAGCTGCTTCCAACTGGAATTTACTCTATACGCTTAACTACTAGAGCACAAATATGCAGCTAACATGTGCTCAAGGTCTACATAAAACCAATAATATTAATAATATATTATATAGATTCAGCCAGAGCTAAGTTCCTGAATTACTTCACACAACGGACTTTAAACCATTGCAAAGAAATCCACAAATCTAAAAACCTTTAGGGGAGAACCATATAACTGAAAAACATAAACTTAAGTCTGCAATTAAAAGCTAATCACTGGTCAGCAGAATACTTCATAAAAAACATGCAACCTCATTGAGTTGGGACCTGAGCCCACGATATGGTTATGTGCCTCTGGTCAGTGGATACCTTTTTAGATAGCTGTCAATTGACCATAATATGGATGTCTATTATCAAGTTAACCAAAGGTTACAGACTTTCAGGCCTCCAAACTAGCTAGAAAGTTTGACATTTCAAATTGGTTTCCTGTGAATACCAAAATTTCTTCAATGGATAGACTAACCAACCTTCGTAGGTATGGGGCTCATGCACACCTCCACCATAACTCATTGTTATTTCACCTATCTCACCAGTTGTATTCCACTAATCTTTGTAACTTAATTTCTTACGGTATTTTGGGCTTCTCAACTGCTTTCCCTTTATTTAGTTCTAAAGATTCTGTACGCAGAACTTACATTTGGTGGCAAATGGAAAAGAAATGGACAAGGGCTAAATTGAAACCCAAGTTTTTCTCTCGTAATATTCAAAGTATGAATATTTGCTTGAGGTATTCTTTTGACTTAAGGCTTTCAAACTTGCATTTTGTGAGTTTGCAAGTGTTAAAGAATGTTAAGGTGTTAAAATAACTGAGCAAAGTTTCAAGGAAAAATGCAGAACTACAGATTGTCACCCTTACTAGTGTAAAGTACCAAAAAGTTGAAGATGTTACTTACCATTTGCAACCAGAGCAAAAAAAGCTTTTTTCACCTACAGGAATATAGAACTTCAATATCAAGGCACTTAACTCACTCATAAAATTTCATTGGAAAAGATGTAACAGTACAGTCATGTACAAGTGAAGTTATCCTACAATGTACAGTTTCTAATTTTTAAATTAATTTTTCTGTTTTTGTATGTAGAAAGTAAAATAAACCTAGGTTAAATTAAAATTAAAATTAACCTGAAATCAAATATGACATGTAACATCTATGCTAGAAAAGTCCTGTCAAGGTTGTTCATTGTTTTTACTATTATCAATCATTGGTAACTTAATAGTTGTTTAATAATCTGTTCAAAACATTGCAATTTTGTAACAGAGTAACATTGTTAACTTTTACAGATTATTTTGCTTACCTTAAGTTTGGTGTCGAATACTACAATCTTGGAACTTTTTGGCATTATGTCATAACATGTCCTAGATTTGAGGAAGTTGGTGTAAACATAATTCTCTCCCACATCTATCAAGAAACATGCAATTCATTCACTTGTTAGTAAGAGGGTCTACAGTGAAAACTCTCCATGTATAAGCCCCTCCAAATATAAGACGCTCAAACTTGTAACGCAAAAAACCCTCCGTTAAATCGCCCCTCCAAATATAAGCCACCCCGGGGGGCTTGTACTTGGAAATTGCCCTCAAATGCAAAGTAAAACAAAGAAAAACAGTAAATTTCCTACCTAGAATAAGGCTAACCCAATCAATTTTTAAATGCCATTTTACCCTCCATACATAAGCCCCTCCAAAAATAAGCCCCTCAAAAAGGGCCCTTTGAAAAATATAAGTCCCAGGGCTTATTTTCGGAATTTTATGGTATTAGCTTTGTTTTTAAGCTCCCTTGAGAATTCACTTCAGAATCTTGTATTTTTATTTTCACCTCACCAGTTACAGTTCAAAAGACCACTTGAATTTTATGCTTGTGTCTGAATGAACAACGTTGTCAGAAAAACAGTATAGTCAGACATTAACAATTTTTCCTGGCATTCGTAGTATCTAATTCTTACACTTTAAGTGTCGGTATACAAGAACTATTCTCATGCGCAGCCAGCTCCAGTTACAGACACCTTTTTCACATCCACAGCATGTCACACCCCTTATGGGAGCTTCAACTGTATGTATTTCGCATCTCATGAAGGAATGGGGATTATTACTATTAAATTCTCCAGCATCCCATTTCTAATTATTAGAAATGGGATGCAGAAGAATTTTGAATTTCAAAGCATTCTGAAATATTTTTTTTAGCTAAATGAACATTACACTAAAATTGAACAGATGAAAAAAACTTCAACCAATATTTCCAATAATAAATTTAGCCTTTTGCAATTCGAAAGTAAGAAACTGGTCAATATGTAATGGGAGAAATCTTATGCAACAGAGCTCATTTTCTATTAGCATTACAGATTCAGTATTGTTAAGGCAAAATACTATGATTGGCACCTGTCATTGCTTCATCTAACAGACTATCATCCTGGTCATCTCCATGAATCTAAAATGATGGGGAAAAAACATGCGGTGCTAAAACTGTGGTGTACTGTAATCATGGAGGGTATCAACAAAAAGTACTTTGGAGATATCAAAAACAAATAAGAACAGTTGCAATATTAGAAAATCAAACCATATAATTTGAGCATTTCACTAGCAAGTTTCCAACAATTTTCAATTGTATTATTCAGCAGTTATAAGTTACAAAGATTCAGGTCAGAAAATAGCATTTCTGATGTTTTGATGACATTTTCATTTTTCCTTTTCCTTTTCATATGTAATACTATAAATGTGCAGACATACAAAGCAGTGCTTCCAATTTCACTGGAAATGTATTAAAAAGATCTCAGCAATGGCAACTTACAAAAGATCTTTCATTGCCTCTCTGATCATCAGCAATGCAATTATCAGAGGTCACCTCCCCAACAGTTTGATGTACGTCCACAAACTTTTTGCCTGGTGAACATCCTAATTTCTGGATTTCAAAAGGCTCACTCTCCATCTCCACATCAGCTTGGCCATCAAATCCAGTATATCTTGGAACAGAGCTACTACGGCTAAAACTCTCAGGAGAGTCAGCATTTTCTGGATGCGAGTGGCTGTGAGAACGTTGCAACTGCTGCAAGTACTCCTGAACTTCACTGGTATCGCTCTTCCTGTTCCATTCTAATACCCACTCCCTTGATGTTTGCTGTTCTTTTGGCAGGCCATCAGGAGTAGATTCACATGGTGAAGAATAGTCCAAGAATGGCATGGCCTCATTGACATGAAGGTTCTAGAAGAGGAAACAACCATAAAAAACATGGTATCAGAACAGTGTGCAGGCCACTAAAAGCTATGGGACCCTGCTTTATAACCACCTTTGCATTAAAGCCATGTTCTTTTAAGTAACTTTAAAAAATCATTCTTGGCTCTTAGGCGGTCCAAAACAAGATTCCAGAGAAGAGTATATCATAGTAACAAAGATTATAATGAAAAAGTCATATAAATTACATGTATATTTGATGCATGGATTGAAGACTACTACACAAATCTTTCAGTTCACTAGTGTTACCAGTAAAATATCCAAAGGACAGCAGAGAAACAGCTGAAACTCACTGGCAGAGAATCATCTTTTGGCTGGAAGTCCATTAAAAGTAAATGACATGTCACATTCTCCCAACCCTCAGTGAGTTATCAGTTACCTAAATTAATATCTTCACTGTTAAAACCATGATTGTATTAGGAAATTAATTCTTAAGCAAGAAATAAACATTACATCTGCACTATTTTCAACATGCTTAAAAAAAGTGTGTAGAGATATCAGACTGTCTATAGGCCCCTTTTTTTTTATGAGAACATTAACATAGAGTGCTTTTAAAAGCCACTCCCCCCCCCCCCCCCACCCCCAACCACAACCCACTTTGGTACATTTGCAATCAAGATGACCAACCATGACAGTAATTGTTCAATCTTGACTCTACAAAATGAAATAATTCAAAGTTCTCCTGACTTACTACAGCAAAAGAAAAACACCATCGATAATATTAAGAATAGATTCACAGTCAAAAATTTGTTATATCAATAATTATTAGAAAGTTTTTTTAAAGAAAAGAAAAAACCTCTGCTCAAGTGGAAATTATGTGTTTTTTTTACAGACTGTCTGTGAAAAGAGAAAATTTAATGGTTTAAATGTTTCTTCCTTATTCTAACTGTGTATTGTGAGTTGATGATAAATGTATGTTATACTTTTAATAGGAAATGGACGAAATGTATACAACTGGCATGGAAGATAAAAGTTTAATTTAATGAACTTCATAAAGGAGTAAAATGATAATGATTAAAGTTAACAGCAATAATCTACATTGATGCAGGTACACCATATTAAGAGAAGATCATTAACCACAAAGTTAACATTAATTATTAACAATGGTTCCTTCCTTGGTAAGTAAGTCACAATCATAAGTAATTAAACAAGTAAAAGCTGTAATTAAATTAAAAGTCACAGTGTTTAAAGTGTTCTGTAGCATGTTGTAGGCAGCTTGTTAAAAACATTTGAAGCAAGGTTTGGAAGTACATTGTACAATTTGTATTACTAACCTTGCTTCATGACAACAATATATTCATGAGTTATGCAAAATTATTTCAGGTATTTAAGGTATAAGGTCATTAAACAAACATGGTCTAATTGAAAATACTATATAAAGAAAACCAATAAATGCTTTTGAATTGTACAGTCTCTGTTACTAATAATATAATTTTGGCGCTTGCAATACACTGCAAATGAAAGAAATAAAAGAGTTAAAGTTGGCAATAAGGTTAACTCCAGGGTAAGTGTTTAAGAAATCATGTGAATTTCTGCTGGATAAACCAGGAAAATTTTTAAGTCTTTAAAAATTTACATCCACTGTTTCTGTAAGTCTTTACTTTGCATGTAATTTGTGTTGCAATGTCGGACCATGTTAAGCAATTAGCAGGGAATACTAAAAAAGTGAAATTAAGTATATTGCTGGTTTTCAGATGATGTCATCAAATTTCAAACTAAAGAATTATCGATCCTCCTGAGTTTTCACTTTTATTTTTACAAAATTCACTTCAAGATGGTTCTTTGTGTTGTGATACCGTAAGTTTGAATTTATAAGATTTTGCGTGATGTAGCAGTTACGTAGTGGCAAGAGAGCTGTCATGAATGTAGGTTCAAAGCAGGTTTAAAAAAGTGACCTGTTTTAAGGGATTTAACTATCTACACAGTCCTCACATTAGAAAAAGTATTACTTCAATGTTTATTAGTTCAGTGATTTTGTTACCTCTGCATCCTGTATCTCTGGGGCATAAAAATCCCCAAAGGTGCAAAATAATTCACGGCATGCGTCCCATAGGACGCAGAGATCGATCATCAATCTGAACATGTGTATTTGTAGAAATATCGGGCCTGTTCGCGTATTTTCTCTGGCAGTTAATTATTATGGCTGTTGTTTAAAGATGCATACTTCCTTTAGGCTTTGTTGTGCTTTAAATAGAAGGACTATATTTTTACTTAATAGAGAGCTTTGGAGTCTGTCTTCACATAAACTGTCTGGTGACAGAAAGGCCCAAGCATTTTCAATTTCAGACTAATTTTTATTTTTTTAACTCGACAGTGGGACTCATTGGTTCTGGACTGGGACGCATGATTTTTCACAAGATGAGTCCCAGGGCTCACCATAACTATTTGTAACAAAATCACTGTTAGTTTTGTAAATTTGGAATTGCTGTAAGTCTTTTGTGACTTTTTTCAGTTTAAAATGAGTTAATAAATAATAAAAGAAGAAACTTCTGTCATCAGCTGGTCACTACCTAACCACAGAAACAGTTTGAAAAAGTTTTGGGGCACCAATGTGTGTTTTTTAGTTGTCATGCATAAGTCACTCCCAAAAGTTTGCCCTTAACAAACAAGTCCTGTGCCATTTTTAAAAGAATAGGGTTTAAAAACTAATTAAATTTTTGTGAGTAAACTGCAGAAATGCAGTTACAGCTAAATGACAGACTACGTTTGGAAAGTTCTCTTGTGGCCTCATAATAATATAACATGTTTTATATAAAATCATAATGGTATTAACGGTACCTTAAAAATAACCTAAAATAGTAGTAAACATTACCTCCATTTCAACACTTCTCCAGATTCTATCTCCTATGTTTCTGTACTGCTCCTGTGCATATACACACAATATATGGTAATATTTTTTTTTACTTTCATCTAATCTTATCACACTACAGTCCTCTACACACAAAACTGACTACATACATTTTAACTTCCAACTTGCAGAGGTCTTTAAACTTGAATGATATATTCAATTTCATGTCCCAAGCTGTGGCCACCTTGTCACCATGGCAACTTAGTAACTCATGTCATGGTTATCTTACTACATACACCACACAAAATGTCAGTTGACTCAATAAAAGAACCAATCTAACAAACATTCTACATGCTAAGGATTATAGACCTGTGTAAATTAAGTGTTTGAATTGTGTACTAAAACTTGTCAACACTGCTAAGGAAAATTAATTCCTTGATAGACTTATAATTTTGTCCCCTTATTTCTATACACCTGAGAAGTTTTATTTTTATCTTTCAAGCAATGAACTTTCCTCGCATACTGATACTCTATTCCATCAAATAGAGGCCCATTTACAATGATAATATTTTTATGTGGTAAAATTGAGAAAGTAAAACTGGCCTCAATTACAGGCTTGTTAAGTCACTGTTACAATGTAAGTACCTTGGTTAAGAGTCACCTCTTTGAACTCATTACCTACAACCAGTCACCACGTCAAACCAGAATTCATATAATAAAACTTTTACAAGTGTAATTTACAAGTGCAGCCATTGCTTCACAGTCTGAAAACAATAATCCCCGAAGGCATTTATGTATAGATCTAGTGATCATTCTCATTTTTTCCTACTAATTTTATCACACCAAGATTCAGAGACTGGTTAAGAAGAATTCAATTCAAGACTATACTTCTGTGACATACAACAATAAAACTCTTCTACCTGTAAGTTCTGGTAAACAAGGCATATATAGTCACACAATTGTGTGCAAAAACATTGAATGTGGAGAAACTGAATGAAGACTTGGAATGTTATGGAAATATTTGACACTGTGGATGAAAAATACAAGTACTGGGAACTTCTTTATTATATTGTTCAGGAACACATGCCAACTAAGAAAATGAGATTCAGAAAAACTGATCAAACCATATATGACATCTGAATGGAGAGTCCCCCCCCCCCCCCCCCCCTCAAACTCCTCTTTGGATGTTTGTCTTGGTAAGTATCTGTGCATTTCTCCACTGAGGTTCTCAGTGTAACGTTGCCTAGTGGGTGCTGCTCACAGTGTTGTCATGGTTACCTTCTAGGCTTGCTTGTGGCTCCCTTCGGTTTCAGTAGGCACCTTCACTACACCCATTTATTGTCATGGAAAAAATATTATAGCTATTCCTGCCCTTAAACTATTAGAGGTTACCATCGATGACATCTGTAAGAAGGCTAGCAGAAAATGAAGCGTTATAGTTTATCTTAGGCACATGATCCCCAGCTGTTTAAATTGGCAATATTAGGGACCTTTAGCATCAGGTTTTTCGTGGGAAACGGCAAACCAAAAAACCGCAAAATGTCACGTGACCAAGGCCTTGCGGTCACGTTTGCAGTTTGCAGTTCACGTTTGAACCGCAGGAAGGGCTTCCAGCGGTAAGTGATTTACGGCAAGGTTTTTTGCCACAAAAAATTGTACAGCCTCGCGTTTAAAGGTATGAACTAGCTTTTTGTATCCGTTTGCGATGTGTTTGTCGGATTTTTGATCTCGAATCAATGAATTATTGCTGAGTTTTGGGCGATTAAAGTGATGCACTTCGACTTGATGAAAACAACATGGCGGCCCTAAACAATGAACGCGTAGTTCTAATCAATTTTATATTCCTTTCTGTCGTACTAACAAAGGAAAGTATTCTGTTCCACTCCAGAGTTAAATTTTTTTTTCTATCTTGTTCCTGAATTCATAACTGTTAACTCAGTCTCTGTTTGGTTCCTGTTTTTAACGTATCACTCCGTGAATATCATTTTATTTTGCTTATCTCTTTTAGACTGGGGAGCCCAGGCTTCATAAAAATTAAAGCCTTCTGGTTTCCTCTGGACTCCCTTGCAACCTTACAATTCCTATATGTATTCTTGTATTGTACTGTATTTTGGCTAAATAAAAATGAACTGAACTGAACAGAACTGAACGCCTTGCTAAAGTTTGAAATCTCGGCAACGCGAAACTGCAAACGTGTAACTGCGGTTTGCCGTCTGCGGTTTACCTGATGCTAAAGGTCTCTATTACCTGACCTTACATACTCAGGACTGTCAAAATGTTTTAAGTAGCAGGCTGATAATGAATAGTAGCTGGCTTTGGAACTCGCACCAAAAGCACAAGTTCTTGAGGGATGAGGCGTCTAGGCACATTTTGAAATTTAGAGTCTCAGAAATGGTATTTGCAGGGGTTTTCAAGAGGTATTTTCCACTGCGGACACCATGTTGTTTCATCAGAATACACACAAGACTGGAAACAATGCCGTAAAAAATTAATGTTCCAGGTGTTCCACGACATCACACGGTTCAAACATTTCACAGATCTAAACCCATTTAAACATGCGTTCCATGACATATTCAAACCTAGGAAAGGGGTGCTTTACAACTTTATTTCGATGGTGCTTACTTTTTGTTACAAGTTATGGTGGAAGGACATGAAAGTAGCCAGCTAAGGATGGCTAACTAGCCAGTAGTTTTGGCCAAATGCAAATGCAGTGCTTATGCTACATAATGAATTTTCCTTAATGAAATTCATATGCATGTGATCAAATTATTCATTTACTTCAATCTTTATATTTTATTGTATATAACTATCCATTTAACTCAAATCTTGTATTTTATCAAACACATTCACATAAGTATTATTTTAATGTTTTTGTGGATAGAATTTTCCTTTTGTGTCCCCAATTGGCTTCTTAGCTAAATCTTCTGACACGTTAATAAAGTACATGTATGTAGGTACGTATGTATGTTGTGGAAGTTAAAGAGTTCTACTTTCCTCATTTTTTCTTTAGCCAATATTAGGAGTGAAATTGTTCAAAGCGATTTCTCTCATGATTGTCATTCCATTGACAAAACATAAAAGTAATAAATTTAATAAACAATATAACTACATTATATACTAGCAAAATGGAACACTGGGAAGACAAACATCCAGTACTTTAGTTACCGAAGAGGATGCCACGCAAACAAAATTGATTTTTCGTTCTCTTTGTGAAATTCATTAACATTCTAGACGGGATGTAAAACATGTCCCATTTAAGCCAAAGTGCTACAATAGATATGGATATTAAGTTGCACTTGAACAACATGAAGAAATGTCACGAATTAGAAATAGGAAGTGCTAGCTGTTTTAGTTTCCAAAATATCACTTGCATACGTTTTTATTTACATATTGAAGACCAGCTAGCAAAGCTCGATAAGCATGGTTCTTACTTACCACTGATGTTAAATTCGACTTCCAAAAACAAAAGTACTGCAATGCAACGCTCACCTTGTCGGAAGACAATTCCATACCATCAGAAGACATGTCTAGCTCCAATCAACCAACAAGCGCCCGTCTAAACCAACAAAACACTGCTTAAATCGCTAACAAATGTGGAAGTATGAAACGTAATTACCATCTTTTAACTGCTATAAACGAACGTTCGAACAATTACAAATAAACCAGCTGCAGAAGGCGTAAAATTGACCGGAGTTCACAGCTTAATTCAAGTGAGATCAATATCACATATCTAGAATTAATAAAGCATGTTAGCGAACGCTAATAATGCAAACAATAGCCTTACCTTGTGCAGTTATCACATGCTAAAGTAAAAGAAGACGAAAACTTAAATTAACCCCATGCAAAGCTCTTGTTAAGGACAATTTGTCCGGTCTTTCAACGACACAAATCACTCATGAATACGAATCAATCTCCTCCACGGAGTCACGGATAAGTAGTACGGGCTTTTTATCGGTCAGCAGCTACTCTATGTTTTGATTATGCGTATGTGCAACCTCATCCCCAGGTCCCATTTCAAAGCTTGGCTGGGGAAAGCTGAGCGGTAAAGCTGCTGGCGGTCTTTTTTGGTGTTTCGTAAAGAAAGAGATTCAACCTCGAGAAAGATTTTCTGTTTTGACCGCGGTTCAGCTTTCGCGCGGCTGTAACTCTTACTTAGCGAACCACAAAACCGCCAGCTACGCAAGCAAGGGAAGGCTGGGGAGGGAGGGAGGGACTAGCCAGCCGGCAGGCTTCCTCTATATTGTCGTTGTTCATTTATTTTTCATTGTTTTTTGTTTGTTCATGTGTTAAAATTTTGTAGCCTGCATAACATTAGCTCATAGTAAACAATATCAATTTCAGAACTGAAGCACACGACCCAACTTTGCAGCCCGGGGGGGGGGGGTGGTACTGCCATATATGGGCTATATAGGTATGTGCCGCTGTGAAGGGTATGGTCTAGGATAGGGTATATAAATCAGAGCGTTTGGGTCTAGAATAGGGTATCATTTTTCAGGGAACTGGTCAGTTGGTTGAAGATTTTATCTAGACTAGGGAAACAGCGACTCTAGGATAGGAGGGATTTGGGGAGTTTTAACCCTAGTATAGGGTAGCAAAATTCAGCTGAACTAGCTCGGGTATAGGTTAAGGGTTCCAGGGTGCCAGCGGCGCATCCCCACCAAGAAATTCCTAAAGTACCCCCCCCCCCCCCTCCACGGGCTCGGCAGTATGGCCACAGTAAATCAGTTTAAAAGAAGCAAAGGGCACACACACACCAACTCACCTAAACCCACTGCCTGGCCAGCTGTTTCGTCGTTTCAGTATTTGGGCTCATCAGCATGGCAAAGTCGTCGGGTCAATGAGCGGGCGAACCCGCGTATCAAAGACCCTTTACTGCTTAGACGAGTGCAAAGCACCCACTGCTCGGCTGATATAGCTGTGCGCATGCGTGAGGTATTGGCCTTGTCGTGGGAAGCCGTGGGAATTGCCGTGGGTTGTGGCCATCTCGTTCCCAGAGGCCGCGATCCTTTTGGACAAAAGTAACGGAGGCTCTGAGGACGAGATTAGGGTTGTGTTAGCCTCGGCACGCAGGCGTTTTCAAGGGAGTTCGTCTTTTTCTTCCTTCCCCACAAACGCCTGCGTGGGAGGCTAGGGTTCAGTGTGTCCCTCTCAGTAAAGAAGAGAATCAATTATTGGTTGACACTTGACCGTAAGTCTGTCAGTCTGGGCAACGAAGTGAAATGGCACACTTTCAGATACAAGAGACTGTATGGTAAACTCAAAGATCTCTTATGGCTTGGAGTCCTGATAAGGCCCAATTTAGCCTGCATAACAGGCCAAGCGAGGCGAACGCGGCATTTTGCACTCAGGCCGCTAAATAGGCGAGTTTCGTATCAAGTTTCGTATAGAGTACTAAAGTGATGACGTCATAAAAATGAAATTTCTGAAATTATGGGATTTGTCAGGATATTCTGAAAGAACAATGTCCAAGAGGCCTACTTGCCAAAAATGAGCATTTCGCGGCAAATTGTCTCTGAGATCGTAGCCCAGTTATACTCGGAAAACTCCATACAAACCCTTCTAATTTTTTTTTGGGTCCACCCAAAAAAAATTTAGAAGGGTTTGTATGGAGTTTTGTAAGCATAACTGGGCTACGATCTCAGAGACAATTTGCCCCCAAATGCTCATTTTTGGCAAGTAGGCCTCTTAGACATTGTTCTTTCAGAATGTCCTGACAAATCCCATAATTTCACAAATTTCATTTTTATGACGTCACACTTTAGTACTCTATTCCCGGGCGGCCTAGGACGAGTGCTTGTTTTTGCGCGAAAGCGAGGCTAATGCAGGTCACTTCTCAACAAGAAGACAAACAAACATGAGAAAACTTAGCCTGAAATTCATCCGATTGCTTCGAGTCGTTTTCTCCTCGGAGTAATATCGACTCGAAGTAATCGGATGAAATTCAGGCTAGAGAAAACTGCGTCTGAGTTGCCAAAAAAAGGAAAATTTGAAACGTTGAAAGGTTTCGGAGGTCTCAAAACTTACTTACAGGTTTGAGAAATCATTGTTTCAAACAGCAAACGGGGAAATCAGCTCGTCATCCTTGAGAAAAACAACGAGCCTAACCAGAAATCGACGAAACAGTGTTCAATAAAAATGGGGTGATGGTTAAAGCCCGTTCCTTAAGCCATACCTTCCATTGGAGTGGACGTACTTGTCGAAAGCCTGCAAGTTAAACTGAAACCTTATTTTTAGTTGACTAGTTATCTAGCGGAGAGAATGGAAAATCTTGGGCCTTTGAAAAAAATAAACCGACGGGACAGACGTTCTGCATTCATTCCTTACACTGTGAGGAAGTTAAACCGATTTTAACGAAGATGACTAAAGTAGTGTAAGTCTATTTACACACAAGCTTATATTTAGTTTACACAGAAGCATATAATTCTGGCTTTCATTATTTATCAAAATATTCAGTCACATAAAGAAAAACGTACGCGTATTTCGGTCGACAAGAACTCAACACAGAATGTTATACAGATGATGTACTGAGTAGTTCAAACTCCATGTAGTTTACAGATATACGCAAGAGTAAAAAAGAATACTAAGAAGTAAGATCAATTAAAGGGAATAAAATATTGTCATTTTAACAAACTTTACCCTTTTCAAGCTTAAAAAGTTTACGTCTTTTTTGGGGTTCGTCGCTTTTTTCTTTCTTCTGTTGAGTACGATCAGCTTTTCCCACAATTTTGTTGTTTACAACAGGTATCTCTTTGGCTTACTGGTAAAGTTTAAGCTTTAAAATCTTACTGTTTTAAAGATTTCTATCGTTCCAGCGACTCAGCGGCAAATTACTTATGTTTGTTTTTGTTTTTGCAAAGAAGTTGACTCGCATTAGCCTCGCAATCGTGCTTGCCCCAGCAGGGCCGTCGGGGAATACGAAACTTGCCTATTGGGCTATACCAGGACTCCAAGATATAAGAGCATCTTTGAGTTTACCATTTTTTTCTCAACGAGACCCCAATAATGGGGTTTCATTGGTCTGCCGACTTCGTGTTTTTAAGCTGGGACTGCATAGTAACTTCTACCCTCATGAATCATCCGGTTAAGAATAATCTCTTTCCTATGCTTCAGTCGCTCGTCCTAACCATAGCACTGAAACAGCCCTTCTCAAAATTAAAAATGACATTTTCATGAACTGGATAAACGACATGCTACGCTTCTATCCTTCTGAACATTAGCCGGCGCCGCCTTTGATAAATTTGACCATCAAATTCTCCTAAACCGTCTATGCACATTATTTTGCCAGTGTGTCTGGAAAGTTCTAGTCTGGTTCGCCTCGTACTTATCAACATGATCAAATCGTTCTCAGAAAGTTACAGTTGATGGTGTATTGTCAGGCCGGTTCAGTATCGATTTTGGAGTCCCCCAAGGCAGTTGTTTAGGTCCCCTGTTATTCGTCAGTTATTCCAGTAAGCTGTTCTAGATTGTTAATTATAAAACTAGGTAAACCTATCGATAGCGTGCCAACGAGCAAGTCATGGGTATTTTGCATAGGAATGGATTCCTTTTATCCAACATTTGACAGTTTCTTGGTCCCTTCCTGTTGAAAGGATTATTTTCTTGAAACTAAGGTGCTATGCAAGTAGAAAGGTTAGGAGAAGAGTCAGTTCTCAGACTCCTAAACCCTAACCTAAACCCTAACCCTAACCTCTAACCCTAACCCTAACCCTAACCCTAACCCTAACCCTATAAAAGTTTAAAGTGTCATTAGGCATATCTTTTTGAAATTATAAAACAGCTTGCAGAGGAAGCAATCGGTAATATTTAGGGGGAAATATAAAAAAAATGATCGTTTCTCTTACCACTACAAAATTAGTCTCGGTTCGGTTTCACTTTGTAGATAAATATTTGTGCAGTTTAATTATTTAAACCTCCTCTGAAATTTCCCGAGGCTTTTTGTTATGGTAGGCGGAATGGTGCAAAATTCAACGAATCAAAATCACCACCAACATCAACAACCAATCTGCAGTTCAACATTTTTTTTCTACATCAACAATAAAATCCGTCCAACTTCAACGATTAATATAATAATCAACATTCGAAATATGTCTAATTCAACAACTAGAGAAAATCAACATCAACAAAAATTCCTCTTTTCTTCAACGACGATTTGCCTCACAACCAACATCGGACATCGACTTCAACAACAAAACACGTTCAACGCAGGGCTATTTCATAATATCCAGGCCATGAGAAAAACACGGGTGCCTAAGAATATTTGCTTCTCTTTCATTTCCTTTCCCCCATTTTAATTTGAAAACTTTAAACGTTACCGATCATTTGCAAGTCACGTGACTGGTATTTTAACAATGAATATGTCACATATTGTTAAGACCAACAAGCTAAGACTGCTGGCCAAGTTTCATGACGACTGATCAAAGCAATCCTGTTCAAATGCTACTTCGCCAAATTATGCAAATTATGAAGTGACCCATGCCTTAACATTCCTGAGTATTCTCCCCAATGTCATTATTATAAAAGTTCAGTTATTTTTTAGCCTTTTTACACTCCCTTTTATTTCCACTTTAGGGACTTTCGAGCGCTAGTAAGAATAAAACCGCGAGGGATTTGTTGACCGTTAGCGCCAATGGTGGCGGGGGGTGGGGGGGGGGAGGAGGGGGATAGAGCGATTTAAAGTGAAGTTAACGGCAAACAGCAAAATGTAGACTCAAGTTGAGAATTTCTCAAAATAGGAAATGAGCAGATATACACAGTCAAAAACAATTCTTAGGAATGAAAATAACGTGAGATTTCTTATTTTTTTGTAGAAGTAAAGAGCACTGAAAGACAAGTAAAGGGAAAATTTGGTCACGTGGCACAGACTATAAAATTATCTGTTGTTTTTGTTTTTTTTTGTTTCTGTCTGTTCTTTTTCCTCGCGCTCCGTGCTCGCCTTTTGTCAAAAAGAAAGAGAAAACAACGTCTATGTACAGGCTAGGTAGGTGTGATTAAATGAGAAATTCTTAATAGTCACG